>NW_009229887.1:0-9607 GCF_000690835.1 Fulmarus glacialis
CTTCGCCTCGGTGGCTTCGAATGAAAGAAGAATGTAGAAGGAGACATGTAAGAATAACATGCAAGAGGGAGAAAGAAACAATTATAAAAGATAATAGATGTATAAACCACGACATACATAGCTAGAAAATCAGAACAGGTTCTTAGAATCAAAATTGCAGTCCTGTATCACAGCTGATGCCCACATTTGTAGGAATCACTTACTATAGTCTACCCAAATAGACCCTGTTAAAACCATGGCTGCTATGTATACCGAGGACAATGCATGGTCAGGAGATACCTGGCTTGATCCCGATTCTCTTGATCCTCCTTACGATGATGATTCAGACGATCTCGGAGAAGGAAATAATGTGAAAGTGGTTGCTCCCGTGATAAAAATTGAGCAAACACCAGATGCACTTCCTTGGACAACTGCAAGAGGTTTTGCCTCCTTGCTGTTAACTAATCTCCAAACTCAGTTTTCAGCTAAAGTCAGAGATACACCCACTAGAATCCATGACCTCTACATGGGGAAAAGGAGCAAGCCTTGTCTTCATCATGGACAAGGCTCAAAATTTAGTATAGGAACAGGGATTCTTCTACAAACCCCTACAATGCAGCAAGCTGACTCTCTGCGGGGCTGCACTGTGTGCTGGGGCAGGCAGCTCCCCACCAGCAAGAGGAGTGGGAAAAGTAAATGACTGTGGGAGAGTGCACAGGAATTACAAATTGCTGTGCTAACATTTGCTCTCTCAAACGTGCTGGACAGACCAGAGCCTGTAGGTCAAAATGGGCAATATTAACCCCCAAACATTAACCCTTGGCAAGCCTATGCTACTCAGGGGGTGTATTGTCCTGCAGCTGAATGAGCACCTGCAGTGTTTAAACCACTCCTTCTTCCTACAATACAGCAATAAATGCAAATACTTGGTGGCAGATGGTTCTGCAGCAGATGCTGTCTGCTTTACCCTTATATGAAATGTCAGGCTCTAAGGTAAAAATTAGGATCATACAGGCAGTTAACCCAGCCACAATACTACTCACCCTCAATTCCGATCAGGAAATACTAAGGGCAAAATTCCTACAGCCAGTGCGTCTGAGGAACATAGTCGTGTTTGGCAAAAATGCTTAGATAAAGGGCTAACGAGGCAGCATCTGCACAGTTTTCGAACTTCAGTGCTAAAACAATTAGCAGGAGAAACTCAGGAACAGCTTACAGGACCCACACCAGCTCCCTGCATATATCTGAAGTTAGAGAATATCACTCAGCACTTTGAACAAAGTGGTTCACATTAACAGGAGAGTTCTGCTGTGTGAGTTGTGGCCGCCAAGGCAGAAGCATGAAACCAGAGTCTGGAAATGTTGGTCGCTGTAAATGATAAATAGACTACAAAGTTTTTGATTGATATAGGACATCAATGATTGATACAGACAGATCAATGTACCTGTGAAGGTAGATCTCCTTTAAAGAAAGAAGCAGTTTCTGTAGTAGGTGTTAATGGTTGCTATGACATCATAGGAGATTCCAAGTTCCGATTCTTCATTAAACTGAAATGATATATTTTTGTAAAACTTCAGTTGAAACAAGCCCCAGATTACCTCTTCAAGTGGTAAGATTTTGATTTGTTTGGTACATATGTAATTCTGTTACAGGCATCTTTTTCTTTTCCCTTTGGAAAGCAAGGAGTTTCTGTGACGTGACTTACATATAGAAGTTATTCATTTGTTATGGAAGTCACTAGAGCTATGAAAGGGTCTTTCTCATAGTTAGGTGACCTACATCAGAAAAATTATTGTAAATGGAATTTCTCAGGTCAGACTTCAGATATGGAGATCAGTAACAAACTCCGTAGGAAGGTAAAGAATTTGTTTTGGTCACAATATTCACAGAAAGAGAAATTCATATTTCAAATGGGAGGTGTATGTTAGCTGGTTTCAAACTTATCCTTTTTCAAGTTCACAGACTGCAACTGGCTTATTCACTGTGACAACTTTCTGTCATAGTCAAGGAAGGCACTTTGCCAAGAATGCTATCCTAGCAATACTTAGCAATAAGTTATTTGTATGTGTTTGTTGGTTTTAGCTTTCTACATTTCTCTCTTTTAAAATAAAATTCCATGGAAAAGTGGATCTGCTAGATCCGATTTCTGTTCCTTGAACATGAATGATGTTTATTCAGAAGCACAAAAAAAAATTAAATATCAGTGTCTTCCACCCCAGACATTCTTGGTTTTTTTAAGAATCATGCTAATTTTAGAAAAGAAGATGTCTTCAACAACATCTTGTCTATCTTCATAGTGGTCACACACTTAAACTTTCTGGGTTTGTCAGTCAAGAAAACCAAAAAGTTACTCTTAAAAAACTTGAATCTAGTCACATGGTTTCAGGAGTCAGAGAGTTAATTACACCAGACACTGTGATACCACAATAAAATTGTGGCAGCTGGCAATAAGAAAACTATTCCAGTTTTAATGTTCCCCATAAAATCATCCAGCTACTTTCGACTTATAGAAGTTCAGTAATGTAATACACAGGCCCCACCCTTGGTTTGTGCTCTCAGTTTCTGGTTAACACTAAGGGGGTTTTTCAAGGCATTTCTGTGTAAGATATCCAAGTCTTATTTCTGAGGATTGCAGTGGAAGAGGGAGAAGAGATGAGCATCTTTATGCAATATAATCATCCTTGAGCAAAATCAGCCATTTCCTTGCTACCTCTTATTATTAGCAGTATCAGACTGTTTCTGCAAGTTCCTTAATGTCTTTTTTTAAGGGGTCAATTAAATTCAAACAGTCTTTGTGCTTTGGAGTAAGGTTGTTGACACAGAAAGTGACACTATTATAATTATGTTAGTGTAACTGCTAAAACTGCCTGCAAGGGTTGATTCTTTCCTTTATACGGCATTAACAGATCCCACGACTAGTTTTGGAATGCGCATCTTTTGTTTCTGCCTTATTATGATTGATACCTTTCTGATCTGCAGGTCTCATGGCTTACTAATGGAGAAATTTGATTTTTCAGCAGCATCTATTCCAAGCATGGGCTTACGCATGGTTTTAAACCCATGGTTTCCATGCCTTTGCTGCCTCCCATTTATGGAGCGCAGTACAATTGCTGCCAGAAGAAGGTGTTTTGCATCTCCTTCCTTGTACAGCAAGATAGGAACGTGGTCTAGCAAGGTGCTTAGCCCCTAATTTGGGAGCAAAAAATGTCAAAACATTATTCTGTCAAAGCAAACATCAGTCATGGGAGTCCATTAAAACTGCTGACTTCCAATTTACTACAGATGGCAGATGGCTTACCAGGGTCTATGATATCAGTGTGGATACTGTAGCATTCATATCTTTTTAAAAAGAGACCAGATCTTCAGCCATGTCTGGCTGACTGCTGTGTGCACATCTAGTGTTAAATACCGTAATGGCAGTGGGAACACAAAAACAGTGGGAATTAGTTCATAAAAATAACTACCAGTTTTCATTTCATTTTGCACCAAGAATCTCAGCAGACAGAGAATCATACTGTGCTGGACCTGCATTTTAAATGAGCTAGAAGTGTTGCTGCATGCTTAATTTGTGCATGCATTTGCCACAGTTGTTCTCTTATGCTGAGACATTTTCTGTGAAAATACTGCCATATAGCTATTGACATAGAAATACTTTAATATACTACTGAAGTTAATCAAGTGTTTAAAATCTGAGCCAAAATATCCCATTTTTTTCACTGAATGCTGTTAATAGAACAAATGTAACTGTTAATGAAGTGAAGAAGCATTCCAGGATGATATCTTGTGCTTTATGTTAGGCTCAGGTAGAATACTGCTCCAACCAGTAAGCTCCTCTCCTCTCTTTGCAGCCTGCCATTGCATTCTGTGGTGCTACATCCAATACACAGACCGGTTTTGGCAATATATTTTCTAAGAACTGACCTCTTGTATAAAACTGGCAATTCACAACTATTTGTTGCTTGAGGCAAACATTTGGCTTACCAAGCACACCGTAAAGACAAGTTTGTGGTTTATCCCAGCCTTTGATTTCCTGATTGGTTGCATTTATCATAAACCACAAGTGGTTGTGAACTGCCATGCACTGAGGATCTTTGTTTCTATTACTACAGCACATGGACAAATAACAGTGCGGCTTCAAAAGCCTCCTGTAAGGTATATCCACAGGCTAAGGTATTTCTGTTCTATTGATGAAGAAAATGTAGCCATAAAGCATTAATGGCTTTGGGTAAAGTCTGACCACAGCAGAGGAAAGTATATGATGGCTTTACATACTCCTAGCTATAAGTGTGTTCATGCTTGATAATATTTCTGATTCAGCCTCCCATTTAGTAACATTTCATTAACTGAACTCTAGACTCTTATGTAAGGAGATGCACAGCTCCACCAAAGGCATCCACAGGAGTTTTTTATATGTTGAGGGAAATGGGAAGTCCACACAATATCCTTCCATAATCACCACCAGGTATTTAAAACACAGCAGAAGCCAGAAACAGAAATAAATAGGGAATGGGATGTACCTAGTGCCAAGGGAAATTCTATCAGTCTAATCAAAGCTGATCCTTAGCAAGGAGTGTGTAGGTGATGGAGAGGGAATACAGAATGTTTTGCACAGCTTCCTGAGCCAGCTGAGTAGCTACATAAGAATGTAACTATGTTTCTCTGCAACAAAGATATCCTGTGTTCATTGAAACTGCAAAAGTATCTGCGATTTAGAAGATGCAAATATTCTGTACCACATAGTTAACATTTTTAACAAGAGAAGTGAGGTTTTATGTAACTGTGATCAAAACTGATGAACATGCTCTCATAAGCTTTTTAAAAAAGGGCCGGGGGGTGGGGAAACCATTATTCAACCCAGACTGGGTCCACAGTGTAAGATGAATAAGGTAAACAGTCTGTGGGAAAAAAGCTCATCTGCAATCTCATGATGACAGACAGTGCTGCAATGTACTTCTATAAAGGGCCAAAGGAAAGGTCAGTGGCGGGCAGACTGCGCTTCTGACGACAATGCTGAGCCTGGCAAAGACCAGTTCCCAAAGTTTAGTACAGTTCATTTTGCAGGCTTTTGTTATTAATAGTTTAATCATGCCTTGAATTTTCAATCTGTTTAAAAACATTAAATATGTTAATTAATACTATTAATGCTATTTGTTAGAGCTCATTAAAGCATGATTTCTAGAGAAGGTAAATATTTAACTGTATTTTTGCTGAAATGGGTGTTCTATACATATTTTTTAAATACTGAGAACTAATAGATAATTGTGGAAAAGATGAGTAGAAAGTTACTTCTTTAGTTTGAAAAGGCCATCTTCACAAAGCCTTGTGGGCTCCATGAAGGCCAGAATTTTAATTCAGTGCATTCATCTTTCGAAATCCTAGCCAGTGTGCCTACCTCCTGCTCAAATCTGTGATAGCTTGGCACATGTCTACCTTTGAAGATCCGGGCCTTAACATCTCTGGAACAGGACTTTGATGCTTGAGTCATGCAGGCATCTAAGTATTTCCAGCTAAATCTTTTACTTTTGAACAAAGGTAATGACAGGTAAGCAGGCAGGCCTATAAAGCCCCCTCTTAGTCTTGAGTAGGCAATCCCATTAGGTGTATGAGGCTACTTGTGGAATTATTTCTTTAACACTCATACTGAGCCTCAAGGCTCTGCAGATCGTTGTGCCACTCATGCTACATTTCAGGGTACCCTGTGCAGGTGAAGGAATTGAATTAATAAGACTTGATGAAGAAGATGTGAGCAGCATGTACCACTCTCCACCAGGAGAAGCAAGAGAAGATGCTGCTTTGGAGTCTGACCCTATGTTTTTACCCAGGAAAACACCTTTGAAGTTGCTTGAAGAACCAGGGACCAGTGGTTTGCCAGACTGTCACTGTAGTTCCACTACTGGCTGCAGACAACAGACACAGTATCTGCTCAGAAATCACAGGACTGGCTTAAAAATTAAAACTAGCAACATCAGGAAAAAAGCATACGTCCATGACTTAACAGCTTTTAACGTCTGCTTGTTTGAAAGCTCCCCACCTTGGGTACAACGGCCAGAGCTTACTGTTGGCAGATTGGCATGGGTTAACCCTGGTAGGGAGCTAAACCCCACACAGCCGATTGCTTACTCCCACCCAGAGGGACAGGGGAGAAAATCACAAGGGCTAAAGTGAGAAAACTCATGGGTTGAGAGAAAGACAGTTTAATAGGTAAAACAAAAGCCATGCATGCAAGCAAAGCAAAACAAAGAATTCATTCACTGCTTCCCATTGGCAGGCAGGTATTCAGCCATCTCCAGGAAAGCAGGACTCCATCACACATAACAGTTACTTGGGAGGACAAACACCATAACTCCAAATGTCCCCTCTTCCTTCTTCTTCCCCCAGCTTTTTATTGCAGAGCTTGACATCATATGGTACGGAATATCCCTTTGGTCAGCTGGGGTGAGCTATCCCAGCTGTGTCCCCTCCCAGCTTCTTGTGCACCCCCAGCCTACTCGTTGGCAGGGCAGTGTGAGAAGCAGAAAAGGCCTCGACACTGTGTAAGCACTGCTCAGCAAAAATGAAAACATCCCCTGTGTTATCAACACTTTTGGTCACAAAACGTAGCACCATCTGAGCTGCTGTGAAGAAAATTAACTCCATCCCAGCCAAAGCCAGTACAGAAGAAAAAAGGCAAGAGTGAGTGAGGTCTAAGGAGGGAGTAATAGGGATATCCCCTCATACAGCTCTTCATTCATTGTCAGAGGCTCTGAAATGAAAGAGAGGAAGGCCAGGGAACAGTCACACAGTGTGTCTGTCACTGGCTGCCAGGGAGAATTTCACTTATTGGACTCCCCTTCCTGCCAGTGGAAGAGTAAAGCACAATCTGCTGCAGAGTTCATTCATTCATGCTTGTTAGTCCAGGGCTCAGTGCTCCAAAGTGCTGAGCACCTTTGTCTCTGAGACAAAGAAAGCATTCAGCTGCTTGTAGGATCAAGAACTTGGAAAACAAATCCAGTTCACAAGGGAGGTATTGCAGTCTATACCAGCAGAACATGTGGCCTGAGATCATGATGGTTGGGCCTGTAGCTGAATCTGTGTTTCCCAGGCCAAGTATGCCCAAGTTTGAGAGTTCAATCTAGCTGACTACAGAAATAATAATCAGCTGTAAAATTTTGAGTTGGGTCCAGATATTGATTCCTAAAATCAGCCTTCTAGAGTCTGAATGGGAGGATTTGGGTCTGATATAATTTCTAGTTAATAGAGTTCTTAACATTATCTGACTAGAGGTGTTTGACTCTACGATCTGACAAACTAACAGACTCACTTGTGCAGAGGAATATTTTCAGTCATTTAATGTAAATATACACATCATGAACTGAATTCAACAGCATGCTGTTGTGGGACAGGATGAAAAGGGACTAGAGGGGGTTTATAGCCCTTGTCAATGCCTCTTACTCCCAGAAGAAATCTCATTCAGACACAGCTCAGGATGATATGCTGTTCTTTAAAACAGCTTGAAATAAATATTATAGTGTGAAAGAGGAAAAGAAACAATGAAGCACAGGAAAGTCATACAGTCTTCTGCATGAAGTTGAGAGACAATTGACAGGAACATGCTGTGGGATCAGTCTGCCATCATTTTATAGCACTGCATCCTGTCTAGGAATAACATAGGGAATATGCTTGAGACCTGAGGGATGAGGATTACTGTATTACAGGGCAGCTGTATTACACAACCCCATACTGTTTCCTCCACTTGCACTAGGGTCCTCACATCTGTGTTTCTGACTTTAGGGCTAGCAGCATAATTAGAATTATTCTTTCTCCCCTTGTTGCCTAAGTGAGCTGGGAAAAATACGAAAGCAGATTTCTTGCCTTGTTTCCCTCCCATGTTCTTTTCTTGAAGCCATCCAGGTCTTGAGAAGACTGTGGATTTCAAGAAGATTAACTTAAGCTGATCAATCTATAGCAGCATGCAAAAGTTATTCAGTCCTCAGATATCTGAATATCGTGGTTTAACCCTAGCAAGCAACTAACACCACAGAGCCGCTTGCTCAGCCCCCTGCTCCGGTCGGATGGGGAAGAGAATCAGGAGGGCAAAAGTGGGAAAACTTGTGGTTGAGATAAAAACAATTTAATAATTGAAATAAAACAAAGTAGAACAGTAATAATAATAATAACAACAACAATAATAGAATATACAAAGCAGGCGATGCACAATGCAACTGCTCACCACCCACTGACTGATGACAGCCCATCCCCAGAGCCGTGAATCCCCCTTCCCAGACCATGCCTCCTAGTTTATATACTGAGCATGATGCCATATGGTATGGAATACTCCACTGACCAGTTGGGCTAGCTGTCCTGGCTACACTCGCTCCCAGCTTCTCGTGCACCTGGCAGAGCATGGGAAGTTGAAAAATCCTTGACCAGTGTAAGCACTACTTAGCAACAAATAAAGCATCAAGTGCCATCAACACTGCTCTCATACCAAACCCAAAACACAGTGCCACACCAGCTACTAGAAAGAGAATTAACTTTATCCCAGCCGAAACCAGGACAGTATCCACCCCTTATTCTATACCATCTATGTCATGCCCAGGTCTCACATTTTCCAATACATTCCAGTTAATCACCACCACTTTTTCTGCCTTTTGATATATATACACAGACCTATCATTCCCTTAGTCTATGGGCCATCTCTCTAAAATGTCCGTTGAGTTCATTTAGTCCATGACTTTGGGCTCCATCTGTCATAATAGTCTTTCAGGGCAGGAGGGATGGTGTGTGGTGTTGGATTGTTGCATGCTGAGGCCAGTTCTGGCTCCATTATTGATGCGCTCATCCAGTCCTACCATCATTGCACTTTGTTTGGTTTCATCAGAGTTCCTTCTTCATTAATCTGGGTGATTCTTACTGCAATACTGTTGATACGACATATAGCAACCATAAAAGTGATGACATACAGTATTATACAGTAATTAACATCATAGAGTTCCGTTCATTGACTGTTTTCACCTAAAATCAAATCCCCTTGAGGTACACACCAGACTTCCGCATCCTTTTGCATTACCCACCAAGCGCACACAGGTCCTTGAGCAAAAGCAATCCTACGGATGGGTTTTCCCTTGCCAGAGGCAGGAGTAACCCAGACTGTCTTCCCCAGCATATTTCTTCTGTGCACAGCAGGGAGACTTTATCCCCCTCTACAGTACGTAAGGGTTTTGATTGGGCAGGGCCAGCTCGAGTGACAGATCCCCTAGTTGACTAACGAGGTGGCTTTTGCTAAATGTGTATCCCAATGCTTGAATGTCCCACCAGCCATTCCTCTCAGTGCAGTCTTTAGCAGTCTGTTGTAACGTCCTATTTTTCCGGAGGCTGGTGCATGATAGGAGATGTGATATACCCACCCAATGCCATGCTCTTTGGCTCATGTGTCTATGAAGGTGTTTTGGAAATGAGTCCCGTTGTCTGACTCAGTTCTTTCTGGGGTGCCATGTCGCCATAAGACTTGCATTTCAAGGCCCAGGATGGTGTTCCGGGCGGTGGCATGGGGCACAGGATATGTTACCAGTCATCCTGTGGTTGCTTCCACCATGGTGAGCACATAGCGCTTGCCTTGGCAGGTTTGTGGGAGGGGGGGATAATCAAT
>NW_009229887.1:9629-10002 GCF_000690835.1 Fulmarus glacialis
TTCCAGCCATTATCCTCCATACCAAAGAGGCTTTACTCGCTTGGCTTGCTTGATTGCAGCACATGTTTCACATTCATGGGTAACCTGTGTGATAGTGTCCATGGTCAAGTCCACCCCCATCTATATGTTGCGTCTCTTCCTTGATGGCCTGAGGTGTCATGGGCCCACTGGACTATAAATAATGCACCCTCATGTTGCCAGTCCAGATCCACCTGAGCTACTTCGACCTTAGCAGCCTGGTCCACCTGCTGGTTGTTTTGGTGTTCTTCAGTAGCCCAACTCTTGGGTACGTAAGCATCTACGTGCCGCACTTTCACAACCAGGTTGTCTACTCGGGCAGCAACATCTTGCCACAGTGTGGCAGCCCAGATGG
>NW_009229888.1:0-52462 GCF_000690835.1 Fulmarus glacialis
TTATATAAATATAATATAAATTTATTCACTTCAATAGAGACATGCAGAACAACAGATCTTTTTTTTTTCATTAAAAAATGGTATGACATTATTAGTGCTTTGCAATATTTTTAAAAATTTCAGTATAGAACAGACTTTCCCCCCACCCACCGCAAGAAACAAATCCACCTGAATGTTTTCAGTGTGAATGTAGCAAGACTAGAAATAACAGAGGTTCTGATTAATTTGCTCATTTTAGAATTTTAGTCAGAACAAACTTAATAGAAATGGGGCTAAAGCAGTGATTGTAGAGACTGCACTTCAAAGTCTTTATAATTATTAGGAATCTGATCCAAACTTACCAGTCAAGTAAATTTATCCTAAAATAAACTTCATAAAATAACACATGCCCAAATTATTTGAATCAAGGCCTTGAAAATCTGAACTGACTTTTTTAACTTAAAGGTTCAACAAACTATGATATTATTTATAGGGAGTAAGTACATCTACACTTACATGATTTTATTAGTAAAATGTGTGAAATAAAGTTATTTTCACACTACAGAGTTTAATTCGTTATCTTTTAACAGTACATAGAGGTACATAAATGCATTTCTATTCCTGTTTTCATGTCCACTTAAATTTGTTAGATCCATCGTTAAGAACTCATAATTATCCTCTGCCTCTTACATACACTATTAATGACTTGAGACTTTAATCTAGAAGCTGTAAAGTGAAGTTTTAGTATTTTGTAATAAGGAAGTCTTTGTTCTTTCACTTAGTGAAATACAGCATGTTACTACTCACTTAGTTCCACAGTGGACCCTATTTATGAAAAATTAGTCACAATACAACTACTGACAAATGTGCTCTTTATGACTGTGATTTAATAACTGGAACAATGCTATGAAACTTTATGGCAAAGAATGCACTGCATAGGCCATAAAACTTTCAACAGATTTTTAAAAAAGCATTCAAGTATGTAATGACGTGGAGAGAAGTACCTCTGTTGGCTTGTCACTAACTAAATCCCGACCAGCTTAGTGCTATATTATTGCACTCTACTGTTTGATAAGGAAAAAGTATGTACAGTCTGGCTTAAGAATGTAAGTTCTCAACAGACAGGCAAGAGCTTTTGAAAACTATAGCATTTGGAAAAGAACATATTTTTTAGCTTGTCCTCAGAAATTATTTGAAATTTGAAACTGTCTAAAAAAATAGCTAGATATTTTTGTAGAAGTGTACACAAAGGTAATGGCATCAAATGTGATTTAAACTTGCAACTATGGAAACAACGTATTTTTTTAAAAGGCCTGATCTCATTGAAATCGAGAGAAAAATAATCCTCTAATGAAATAAGCTATGTTCTTACTTGAAGTTTATTTTTTTTTTTAGCACCTGGACATTTCATCAAAGGACAAACTTCACCATATATGGAGTCTGTCCGTAACCAATACCCAGTAAAGTACAAAGACCCAGAGTTGGAAAAACCTCTGAAGCAAAAACTAACCTACATCCTGCAAAAGACTATCCTATGGCAGAGCCTTTTGGGAGTCAAAATGCTTTCTGACTTAGCTTTCCAGGCACTTAGTTCTACTTTCCTCAAATTTCAGATGAAAGGTCAGAGCCATACCTACTGTGCAAATTCAATACCTTCGTTTGAGCTTCTCCATACATACTGGGAAGTGAAAAGATTGATAAAAGGATCCTGTGATTTGTTTGGTTGGATCTGTTCTACCCTAATTGAAAGTGTGACAACACTCCTGCATCTTATGTATTCTTCCACAGTAACAGGAAAGGTGTTCAGATTTTTTTAGGTCTTTGCTATTGTCCCTCCCATGAAACACATGTTCTGCCAAATGTAGATGAAGCTTTATTTTAGATTGTAATGATAGGCAAATGCTACATTACATAAATTAGTTCTTAAAATGATTAGTCTTACTGCAAAGAGAACTTGAAGTGCACACTGAATGTTTAATGTATACCAAATGTGAAAAACAACATTGAATGTTGTAGAAACAGTAAGTCAACAGAATTTTGGAAAGGATGAGACATTTTTGTTCCAAAAGGTATGTGCAAGAGACACTAATAAAATTATTTATACTAAACTATGGACTAAAAGTATTGTACGTTGCTACGCTAAGAAGGGATTTCCTCAGCATTTTAAGTCTCCTTTGTGCCTAGCTGAGCTAACCTGGAAAACTAACACGTGGGCTCAGAGCTGTCCATCACTTCAGCCAAAGGCATCTCCTTTCTGGTTTGCAAAAATAATAGGTGTCTTTGCTCGTCTTCGTGACAGACTGAAACACAACTAAATATTCAGATAGACATGCAAAAACAAAACAGCAGGTTAACTGTCCCATGCACAGCATTGCACAGTTAACTGAATGTAGGAGTTTCCAGGTCTGTCACCTAATGAGAGAGCAGTGACCAGTTCAAGCATAGTTACTCTTGTAAGACATGGTTGAAGAGTACAAAAAGCATTACAAGGCATTAGTCAAAGCTTAGAGAGTTATGATGATCATGGCACCTGGAAGAGAGAGTTACCAAGGCATCAAGGCAGATCCTCTTAAATGGTCTGACAAGTTCTTCAGTAGTAAGCAGTGCCTGACTAACCAGAGAAAGCTGAACTAGACCCAAACATCTCTAGTCTAAGAGGAAATAATAACTGTCATTAGATTAAGAAGAGTCTTATCTATTAATTCAAAAAAGTCTACCCTCTATCATCAGACTTTAAAAAAAAAAAAAAAATCTAAATATATCCTTTGGAAGGTGTACATTAGGTGAGAGCTAAGTAGAAATAATGCGTATGGATTTGTGAGACAATCTCTAATTTCATGATTGCACATTTTTAGATGGCTCATTGTTTCATTTGATAAACAGAAGAATGATGCATACTAACTGGAGGCATAAATTTTTATCCCTCTGTTGTAATGCACAGCTTTGTACATTATTTATGGGCTCTGTCACTTTAGGCTCCTATACAAAACCAGTGCTAAATCCACAAGGTAACTTTGGTGCCAAAAATACACAGAATCTTAAAATCCTCAGTCAATGCCACCCACCCATCAGATGCTTATGTTTCCATTATTAAAGATGTCTAGTTATGAGAGACAACACAGAATAATAAACAACCTTAATATCACAACAGATTCTTAAACCAGTACAATTCCAGAAGGAATTAATGCAAAAAGGCTGGCACGTGTCTAATCAAAAAGGCTGGCACATATCTCCCTTTCAAGCAACCCAGAATATGTATGCCCCAAGCTTTGCACAGGGCAAAGGAATATCTCAATTTCATCAAAATATATTTCTTTTTAACGTTGTTAAGTGCATATGGCAACAGCCTCCTAACTGGACGGTGCATATATAGGAACTTACCATAGTTAAAGCAGTCCAGTCTGCGGCGGGGGGATTGCAGGCATCGTCGGTTGACTAATACTAATAATATTTATATACTCCTATGAATCTTTATTACACATCCGTTTTACAAAAGAGCAAGAACGTGGTTAAAAATTGTCTCCACCAAGATGTTTTGCCAATAATACAAATCGTTTTTAAAATGGAAGAAAGTATTCATACGTGTATATTGATTATAAGGATATGCTCCATGTAAAAACACTTATGAAAAATCCGTGCATTTTGCTTTGTGGTCCTTTCACTTTTTCAGAAATCCTCCTACAACATTGTATTTCCAGGCAAAGTAGGAAGATCCTGAAAGTAACACTGTTCAGAGCAGTAATGAAATCTTGATGCTAGCTCCCCTGGCCTTCATTGAGTTTTGGACCCCTAAGTGCCTCAGTCAATTAGTCACTTTAGAAAAAGCAACCATCAATTTCATTTCCCACTCATCCCCATCCCCCCAAGAAAAAACAGTTTTCATAAAACATCATTTAGAAATTGTGTTTCAACTCCAAAATTCACCTCATTTCAGAGAGTCTCCTAATAAGATGCAACAGGCTTAAGTCCATGATCTCTTTTTGGGCAGAGAATCAAATTTTAGTTCTGTAACTCAAAGGAGTACTCGGGTAAGTCAGGTTTTCAGCTGTCTTGATGGGATTTTCTCTCACTCTGTTGGAGCTTGTACTTAGTGTGAGAAACAAGAGATTTGTTTGAGGCAGTACTTTAATTTCAAGGCACCAGTATCAACTTTCGATCTAACCGTCAATCCGACCGGATGAAGGTGTTCAATATTATGTAAATTATTAATTTTGCCAAGTGACTGCCCATACTGCCTATATATTTACTTAGGCTATATAAAGGCATTTTAAGCCCCTACCCAGAATCCAGTATTAGTCTTTTCCAAGATATCAGTTTAAGCATGGACAAGTCACTTAGACTTCTTTGTGTTCCAATTCTTTCAACAGCAGGATGGGATAATATTAAGTAGCTAGTTTATATACAGTAGTTAGAAATACTTTATGACAACTTTATTATATATTTGTCTCGGAAGAAAGTATTTCCACAACAGATTGTGGGCATAATTTTAAATAAATGAGGTGTTATAACGGTAATAATTCTATTTTGCGCTTTTATTGTGCCTTTTAATTGCATTTATTCTCAATGTCAGAATTTGTAGTTTTATGATGTTGTGAGAACAATAATTTATTTTTCCCTGATCACCAAGTATACTTTGAAAATCATAACCCTCTTCAACAATGAGTATTAATTATATGCATGAACATTTAAATCAAAGGCAGAAATACTCAATTGCCAGATTATCACCATAGTATTTTTACTTTGGTCTGATTCTGTTTATCATGAAAGGGAGAACTAGGAATCCCTTTGCATTGATTCATCCAGCACTGAAATCTGTTCAATGAAATGGTAGTAGCAGTATGGTGTTTAAGGATATCTGTGCTCAGAGTGAGATGGCGGAAAAGAGCATTACTTGGCTCATTCAGATTGTGAATATAAAAGGTATTAAGTAGATAGATAACATTATGGAAGGATGCCAAGAGAGAGAAAGAGTGAGATGCAATAAAAAACACTTCTCTAGCTCATCTGACCCTGCAGTCTGTAAAATTAACTATACCATTTGTGTGAATATGCTTTTAAATAATCCTCGTTTTTGTTCACGACCATAATACTTACAAGATTAACTCCTTTCACAGCACATCATTTTAGCATTTGTACTTTCAGTCACAGGTAGGCAATGCAGAAATAATCGGGGAAAAAGCAACGGTTATTCAGTTTTCAGAATACAGATCAGTCTTTAAACAAGCTCACTCCAGCTTCAAAGCCCACTTTTACTCCTACTGGAGTCGATGAAAGTTATTCCAGAGACACTAATGAAATTAACATTTTTTTTAAAAAACCCTTATCATTGCTTGTTCTATCTCCAAAATCGCCTTAATGCAAGAGAGATACTCAGTGGCACTCAGAATTGTGCACAGTTCTACAGTGTTCATTCCAAATTTTTGTTTGCTGTGGTTGACAGGGAAAGTCATGGCAATATGTATTCTGTCTCAGTTATTCAAATCTAGTATTTCACAGCAATTTTTAGAAATGAGATTAATGTTTAAAAGAAACTACTCCTGCAAACCAGAGACAGAACACTGTTAAAAACCTGAATGGATAATGGTATAAGCAGCTAGAGAAATGAGATCCTGCACTGGTACTGGGAAAAGACTAAATTCTGTAGGATTTGTTCAGATAAATCTTTTGCCAGACTGAACCATAGAACTTGACCAACTGTCAGGAAAGCAATAAAGGTATAAACATAGTGGGATTTTAAAATTAAAATATATATTTTCAACAACATGGCACGTTTCACTTTAAAATGAGGAACTGTATCTGCTATTGGAAGACTCACCTACCTCTACAAGTTTTTATTCATTGAAATACTGCCATAATATCTAGTAATAATTAATTTTATTATATGAATAATGTAATTTCTTATAGGTAGTAAATCTTCTACCTGATAATCACTTCCAGTTATTGGGAATATATGTTCTACAGTCTACTAGTTACATCAATCAGAAAATAGCAGAACAAGGGCTTTAGTTCAATCTAAACAAAAGTAGTCAACTCTTCCTCAATCTACAGTGTTTCCTATGCACATTTCCATGAAGTATACAGGTGCCAGGTATTTAAATAAGTTATAATAACCACAGTTCACTAAATCGATTACTTCAATATTATGCCACTTTTTGAGAAAATTCTCAGAGAAAATATTTTTGGAGAGTTGTTACTCAAAGAGTTCAAGATTTCTTTATGTCATCAATCTATTACTTATATTTTGATTGTCAAAGTATATATGAAATGACAAGGGACAAATACTACTTCAATTACTTTTAACTTCTAACTATTCTTCTGATTAGTGAACAAGGAAAAACCTACAGTGATTTTAGGATTCAGTGTTTAGCATAAATTGCCTACTGGTTTAGGACATAACTTCTCTGTCTTTCCCAATTCCTAGTAAGGGGATTTATTCAGGAGGCGATTAAGTAATTTTTCTTTAATTGTTATATCAAAATAGTAAAACACGAGAACTAAGTAGCAGCTTATTTGCATACTAAAAGCTGGAGGCTGCTCTGTTGAAAAGTTTGTTAAATCTCCCAATGCTTTCAGCAAAGCCTAGGCTGCAGCTTGAGAAATGCCTGAATCTATTTAGCACTTTAAGAGGAAAGCATAAGGAGCAAAGAAACCAAGGACAATGCTTGGATTCAACTTCCAGTATTTGGAAATTTTGCAAATAACTTATTCTAGAGACAAAGTACAGCTCTAGATCACAAATGTTCCTAAAGTGTTCAAATGCTGGGTTTTGTTTAGACTTCTGAGACTAAAAGCCAATCTCAAATTTAAACTTGCAAAAAATTGAACACAATCAAAGAATTTCTAACAGCTTGAAAATTTAATTCCCTGAGGATTTTACAGCTTTAGAAATAATGCTAATTCTAATTGCATTTAAAAAACAAACAACAACAAAAAACCCCACACACACACCCCCCAAACAACTTTTGATGAAAAAAATTACTCAGATGGAATGAAAGTTTCAGCAACTAGACCTCAATAAATATGGAGGCCCAACGCAATGTAATCTTAGCTAATAATCTGCGGAGTAGGATGTAGCAGGTAGTCTTCATCTGAAAATGTTACAGAAGGTATTTTATGAACAATTAGTGCTAGTGCCTGCAGTTTCTAAGAGGTTTAAGAAGCACCTAAACATTTCCTTCCCTGTGCCTCAGGGTCGGGAGATGATCTTCATCATTAAGGTTTCTTCAGGGATAATTAAAGCTTCTCCAGACAGTACTGAAAATCCATAAATCCTGATTCAGATTCAGGACAGGAATAAATGTAATACTTCCTTAAGACTGACTTAGAAAAATTGCCATTGTGAATTGAGGAACGGGGATAGAAAAATATTATTGAAGTATGAAAACACCAACATTTAGGCAAGTACCAGCAAGTCATGTACACACACACTTCTGACAGAATATTGGCATATTTCTATTTCAATCACAGCACAAACATATTTAGGCATATCACAGACATCAACTTGTTACCACTTTTTTTCCTCAGCCTCATAGCTGTATCTACCATTATTTGACCTGACTTCATTTAATCTGCTCTTCATCTGATTTCAGACTTCATTTTTAATATTTTTCTTTTTTCAAATTTAGAATGGGACAAAAAAGAGAAATACTACTGCTCTAGAGACTCACCAGGTTTATCAGTTATGTGAAGAATATGAAAAGGATTCCCAAATTTTAAGACGTTAACTATATTGTAAAGTGGGGATACTTCTACCACCCTCAAATCTGTTGAAAGAGATGAAGCCCACTAATGCTACAGCTGGAGGAATTAAATGCTTCCAAAACAAGTGTTTATTTCAGGCTAGAGAATTGTGTGCCAGAACCTGACAGTCTCCAGAGGCTCAAACTTTCTGTTTAACAGAGATAAACAGTTATCTATTACACAAAAGGGAAAGGAAACCACTGTACATAAAAATATTTTAGTGATGTAACAACCAGAAATCAATTACTTGCACTTGGAATTTTTCCCGCTTTGATGTCTTAACAAATTGTACCCATGAAATCAGATAATTAAGCAACTCAGTGGGAACCATTTCAACAAACCTGTCCATAAAATATTGAAAGCTGAATTACAATTCAGGTACAGTATTTGGAAATGGAATTTTTTAAAAAGTCAATTATACTAACATTCAAGAATAAAACTGATATTCTCATGATTTCAAATTCCCACTTACAACTTATCTTTCTTTCAAACAGTTTGACTACCATTTTCAGCTGTTTTTTAAATATCAGTTAATGGCTATGACACATTTCTAAGGAGCAGATAAAAGTTTGGATTAAAAAAAATTCCAGAATGACAGTTTATGACTAAATATAATTCATTTGGGAGATTTATGAAAAATTTCCTGGTCCACATCATCAAATAATAATATAAATAATTCATTCCTTTATCTTTCTAAAGGGTATAAAATAAGCATCAAGCAGAAGACAGTGTTTTGTGTCTTCTACACAAGACCTTCAAAAAGAAGGTCAGAAGACCTGTATAGATGATAAAAGTTCCAAGTAATTTGTAAGAAAGACCTAAAAGTATTTTTGCCAAAATTTTTTTCAGTCACTTCTTGGATTACAGCATATTATGCCTGTATTCTAGATGAGACACTTATCAGTCTTACCCTGAAAAATCAATCTTATCCTTATTACCTTCCGGGATCTAGAAATTTTTACCAATATTTGTGGAAAATTCCAAATTATGATGACAGGACTTTGTCCTGTGATAAACATCTTGTAGCAATGGGCTATAGAACCAAATTCTACAATTGTAAAATGCTTTAAAGAGAAACAGTCTTTAAAAAAATTTCAACACGAGTCAACTTGTGTTTGTGCACACACAAAAGAATAAAGCTTTGCACAGGAGACAACCTGTTCTCACAGATTACACAATTCAGCTTTATTGACTAATCACAACAGGCTTGTACTGGATAGCACTTAGCCAAATCTGTTCTCCTTATTGCTCTCCATTAAAGCCAAAGAAAACTTCCCCCGTGCAAGGCCAATTCCCCAAAGGTATCTAACTCCTATTTCCAATATATTCATTAGGTGTATAAATACCTCTGAGGATCTGAAACTTCAGGTTTCTACCTGTCATTCCATCTAACACCTTACTTATTTATGGAAAATACTACAGCAGCTTCCTAAACCTAACCAATGTCACTAACCCAGAAGCTACATATAACGTTAACAAGTAGCTATTTAAAAGTCCTCACCATCAACTGAATTGGCAGGGAGCTGACAAGATCAGCTTTTAAATCTGTATCAAATCAGAAGGGGGTAACTTTAAAAAAAAAAAAAAAAAGAAAAAAAAGAAAAAGGAAGATATATTAAATAATAAGAACCCATAACCAAAGCTATTATTATTGTTATTTAGTTAGCTAATAAACCAGGGAGGTCTGGTAATTACATTCACATGGTTAGAACACACAGATTGCATTGTAGTTTCTAGGTCTGATTTGGATTGGTAATGATGTGGTTTAGTCAGTAGATGGTGCTGCTTCTTTCCAGCCCTCTCCATCAATATAGAAGTATATGATTAGGGACATAGTCTTACATTTTCATACATTTGGGGAAAGACAGCGTCTGTATTACTTGTGTCTTCCTACCTGGCCAAATAAGCAACAAAAAGACAAGCTGCCTTTCTATGTCAGCACAGCTAATACAAACCTGTTTTTAAAGCCTATTTATTAGGGAATAAAAGAGAGAGTGGGAGAGACAGACTCGGACTCTGATTTTCTGCCTCTGGAAACGTAAGATTTAAATACCTGATGGATGCCATGTTGTTTCCTATCCCCAAGCTACTTTGCATATAGAAAAAACTAATTCACTAAGTGCAAAGACAGAAGAGTTACTCCTCCATTTACATGCGTGGTCTGCAGCCCTCTAAATCTCCTACCCCTAGTCCTTGGATTTCATCAATTTATCATTCAGGTAGAGATGAACAAGAAAGTGCTGCAGAAAATTACTTTCTCCCTGAACCAAATCAGTACGTCACTGCATCATCAGGGGGCAAGAACATGCTGAAGGCGCTATCTTTTGCATGACTGGTAAAACCAGAGGCCCTAAGCTGCTGCTAACACCGGCCCAATCCAACGCAGGTCAGCAGCTTCCTGCCTACTCCTATTCAACCCCACTTTCAAATACAGCCTTTCATTTTCTACCCTCAACACTACTTCTGTTGCTCTATGTTCCTAAGAAATTCCCGATTTTCACCTCAAAAGACACTTAGACTTCAGAGAGAATTTTAGGTAGCGTGAGCAAGATTAACAAAAACATTCAAGTATACAAATGTGTGTATAAGGATGCACCACAATTAAACCCATATCGGAATGCAGTAGTAGTCAGTTACTTAGTCCATTTTTATGATTTTCTGAATTCCAGCAAATCTGAGTATATCCTCGTGTACTACCTGAGTTCATGCTACTTGCTTAGCTTCTATTAGAAGCTTCTATTCTAAAGACCTTCTAATTTTCCTAATTTTTTTCTAATTTTCCTGATTTTCAGCCGAACATGACAGGGGCTTGACAAAAGCCTCAAAAGGCTGGGAAATGGTTCAGAAGTTGAATTAACTAATAAAGTTCATAATATCTGCTGACCATAACATCTGCTGACGTTTGCTTATGACTAATCATAGCCTCCACTCAAGGGAGTCTTGTCTACCTTTTGGAGGGGTGGTTGCTAGTGGTAAATAAGATGATGCAGAAGAATATTACGGAGCAAAAAGAATACAGTTCTTTTCTTTCCTTTTGAATTTTTATCTAGTATTGTCTCAGTGAGACAAAAAAAATTGCAACAGAGAATGAAGCCTAAAATGATTAACAGAACTGAAAGACTTTGAGCAACCTGATTTAGTGAAAGATGTGCCTGCCCACAGCAGGAGGGTTGGACTAGATGATCTTTGAAGGTCCCTTCTGACCCAAACCATTCTATGATTCTATGACTGGTATTTGAGAAACTGACTAAAATATATATGTATGTGGAGAACAAGTCAGTGGGAGCAGCAAGGCAGTGCTGCAGGCCCACCAGTACCTCTCTAGATGCATGGACATGAAAAGGCTGTAGGATGAATCAATAATATAACAAAGGAAAGCCATACTGGGTGAGGCCAGAGACCCACCTATCCCAGTATTTAACAGTGGGTACCTCAGAAAGAGCAGAACAAGGAGGAACAGATATATTGCTGCTACTCCTCCAGCATTACATTCTCCAAACAAACTCTGGCTCAGATTTTTCTTTCAGTTTTTCCTCATATGGATTTGCCCAGTCACATCTTGAACTCCTGTAAAATTTAGCAGCCACCACAGTCCGTAAAACAAACTTCCACAGTTTAACACCGTACAAGGAAGTATGGCAAGATCTATGGAACCAAATTACGTTTTTTTGGGGTTTTTTTGAAATTTTTTTTAAGTGAAATGGGAAAAAATGGCAGCAAATTTTATTAGACTTTTGCTAAAGAATGTTCTGAACATCCTGCAGAGTTTTACACCTTGAATAGAGAAAATAACAGGTAATAATGATGAAATAATAGAGTGTCTTGGAAACAAACTATTTGCAATTGTAGATTTCAGAGGGCTTTACAAAAGTTATGAATGTATGTTGTGTACTATTGCTATAACACTGTAGTAGAAAAAAAATCCATTATTGACAAGAGATGCACATGTAGGTATTTTCCATCTCTTTAAATGATTATTCTGTTACATTTCTAAACAGCTTGGTTTTCTCATTGCCAAAAACTGGCTCCAACTAAGTTAATGTCATCATTCTAAATAGGAATAAATACTGCTGACTGTAAAGGAGTTCCTGGTGGCACATGAACATTTATAGATCCACCAGCCTTTTCTGTTTCCTTTTGAAATCAATCTCTAGCCTTTTATATTTTCTGGGTACTTGAAGTACACTACGCAAAATGAAAGTGAAAAATGTCAACATTAAAATTTGGATGTGAAAGTCTGTAAGTTGCATTAAATTTCCATAAAGCTTAATGAAAAGCAGTGTTCACATACAGAAAATGTTCTGATTTTCATTATGTAGTTCAGCAATGCAAATAATTAAGAGTCTGAGGAAAAGGAAACAACAATTGCAGTTCACAGAGTCATAGAATGGTTTGCATTGGAAGGGAAGTTGTAGGAAAGACAAACTATGAAAGAACAATTTGCTGAAATTCATGCATAAAACCTATGGTAGAAAGGAAAATTAGTCCAAACATAAGTACAAAGTTAGTCCCTGAATCATATTTAGAAAATTGAAAATATGCATAAAGGAAGTTGACAATCAGAAAGTTATGGCAGTTAAACAATAAAGAAAAAAAGTCAATAGAAAGTGAGGAACACATAGACAAATAGAAACATTATTTAATCATATCACAGGAGGGATGCGTAGATGAACTAGATGCACTGCTAGGCTGTCCCAGAATGAAAACATAAACCAATATGCACAAAAAACCATTCAAAATATAACTTTCATTTTTCTGACATCACAATTACCTTTTACATTAATTTTCTCAAGCATTTGAGCTCAAACAACCCAGTTATTCAACTATTCATATGAAGCAAAAATTACATTAGTTAGACAAAATAATTTATTTAATAATTTTAAAAGCCCCACTTTTTTTCCTGTTTTGCTCTTTTTACTCATCTAAATAGAAAATGTTTTAAAACTTAACTGACAGTCAACACACTTTTTCAGCCAATACTAGAACCTTCCAGATCTGTTTCTGAATTATTCAACTCACAAGGTCACTGTAACTTTATGTCAAAACCGATCTGTTGACTAGCCTGGCATGAGATTTCAGATAAAGCAGGCATATTTTGCTCATCTCGCCTTAGTTCTCTGGAATAATTTTTATACCCAGTATGCCTATGATGCCCCGAATTCTTGTATTTCTCTTAAATTGGAGTTTCCAATTCAGCTAATCTTTATACAAAAAGAATAATCAGCAAAGATTAAAAACCCCCACAAACCAACAACAGAATGATAAAGAAAGCACCCCTAAATTAAATCCTACCATGAATAAGACATAAGTAGTCTTGTTGGTACTCATTACCATTTTTGAATTTTATGGTAAAACAAAACCACTATATTGTTTAAAAGGGATAAATATCATGTGTTTCCACACATGTTCCACGTATATGTGGAATAACTGCATACCTGTGCCTGTAAACAAAGCTATGAACAGTTTTCATCCTGCCAACTGCAAAGCTAATTTGATACTAGAAAATAATTTTTACCAAACTTTCTGAAAATCAAATTTTCTATAATCAAGTCATGTTTTTACATGAATTCTACAGCAAAATTCCGTCTACACATATTTTACAACAAATACACCTTTTTTATTCCTGAATTATTCCAAACGAATTAATACAGGCTTCAACATTAATGTTTTTTTCCCTCCTGAACAATTTCATCATCAAGCTCTGTGAACTGCATTAAATAGAATCTCATTCTTTTAATGGGCTGGAATTTACTTTTCATTGAAAGATTCCATCTAGTTTTTACTCCACACAAACCAGTATGTCTGTTTATGAAATCTTCAGTTTTAACAGAGAAAGGCTTTGCAATAATATAGGAATAACAGTCACTATCTTCTTCACCTCACAACACTAGACAAAATATTGTAACTGCAAGTAATAAGTTTGATAAGCTTGTCAAAATTTAAGAACAAACAAACAAAAAACCAAAAAAACCCCAACAAAACAACAAATCCAAAACTTTTTACAACTGCCTATAATTTAGAGAACACACAACATTACACCAGAGGCACTGTATCTGTGCTGCCTGGAAAGTCATCGTTTCTGTTCTCCAGGAAACAAAAGGGAAAAAAATTATAACAAAGCAGAAAGTTACAGGGGAAAAAAAAAAAAAATCCAGAAAAAGGAAATCTTACTTTGAAGTAACCAACCACATTATCTGGAAAAATTCAAAAGACAAAAAAATCTGGAAGCTCAAGTTGAGAAGCTTCCAAGACTTAAATTTCCTAAGAAACTAGAGGAGTCTTAGAAACCTTGGGAACCATAGAGATGTTCAAAAGAGGTCTCCAAACCTAACAGTTGTACAATAGGAAAAACAAAGTTTCTTGAAACATTTTGACTCACATAATATATTTTGTGTTTGGTAAATTCATACCACAGACCTGATGCTGCATCCTGCATATCAATCTTGAATTAGAAGATTTTATAGTCACTATCAGGGCAATTCTACATTAAAAAAACAAAGAACTCCTAAGTTTTTCATCACAGCAAAGAATGGAAACATTCTAGTAACCTTCAAATCTTTCATGGATTTTTTTTCGTTTCTTTCTTACAACCTTTAATATAACTGTTTTTCCAAAGTGTACGGAGGACATACAGAATCTGATTAATTCAGTGTTTGCTTCTGAAGCTCTTTCAACTGATACCAACCTACCTCTACTTCCAAAGTAGCAGAGCTTGGCTAGATCTACTGCAAATTTGTAAGAGAAAAATAATAACCAAGGCATAAAATCAGAAGGGGAAATGAGATAT
This sequence comes from Fulmarus glacialis, assembly GCF_000690835.1. Lineage (NCBI taxonomy): Eukaryota > Metazoa > Chordata > Aves > Procellariiformes > Procellariidae > Fulmarus > Fulmarus glacialis. The sequence continues at coordinate 14,507 of NW_009229888.1, forward strand.
TAAGTGATTTTTGCAAGAGACATTTGCATTGGGAACAGTAACTCACTACAGCATGTATGCAAACGTGATTGTTACCATAAGGAAGTATGTGGTCTTATTTTTTACCTATGGAACTGCTCATTTGTTTAAATTCATGGTTTTTTTAAAGCTCAAGTCCTTTTGTTAGGTAGGGTCTTTGATCTTCACCTGTACAGGCCATAGAGAATCTTTAAACCACCTTTTCCTTAAATTAGGAGATGAGTCAGTATTTCACCTACATAAATAAAGACATCTACACCTTGCTTGCAGGATGAGATGGGTAGTTCTGTTTTCTGCCCAAATTTAATTACAAGATCATTGATCTTTTAAGATAGTCTTTGAATACATATATTTTCAGATCTGACTCTGGGTGGGGAAATGATAAATGTTTATATTGTTAAGAAACAGAATGAATATGGGAGGATATTACTGAAGGGTTTTTGAGTGATTTTGTTTGTTTGTTTTGGGGTTTTTTTGTTGGTTTGCTGGGGTTTTTTTGTTTTGTTGGAGTTTTGGGGGTTTGTTTTGTTTTGGTTTGGTTTAATTCTGAAAATGATTTTGCTATTGTTCTATAGTTGAATAGTTACCAATGTTCACAATCCAGATCTTGGAATGAACAAAGTCAATGGCAAAACTCCCAGTGATTTTAATGGGATCAGGATTTGGTGCTTTAAAACAACTGGCCTCTCCGCTCCTCACCCCTATGAGAAATATGTCATTCATTATGTGGCATTAAAACTGTGGGTGGTATAATGCCTGTTCCCTGCATCATTTTACTGCACATAAACTGTAGCTTAACATCATATTATAACAAAATTCACATATAGTAAATTTTCCTGGTAAGGAGCTGCAATATGAAGGAATTAAAATTTTACACTAATGGTAATTATTTTCGCATGACAACCTACACAATTACAGCAAGATTTGCCTTCTTAACACTGAATAAGCAATTCTATAAGAGTACAAAAAGCAATATTGCAACTAGAGGCACAGTTTTTCTGTGTTCAATGTGGAAATATCTTGTAACGCATTTATGACTACTGCACGTGTCCCATGTTTCTCTCTTTCCTGTAAGGAGGCAAATGCTATTATTCTTAATAGATGGCAAACAAAGAAACATCAAGCATTTGCACTTCCTTGTGCCACCTGAGGGTGAACAAACTACCAGGACTAAATAGGACAATTCCATGTAATTGAAGTACATTTAGGAGACAGCACTGGACATCCTAGTGACCACAGTTAAAATTTAACAACTCCTACTACTTTCAGAAAAGAACTAATGAATCACGTAAAGAAAACTACTTTTAAGAAGCGTAGGGGAGAGAAGGGGGAGAAATCTGTCTTGCCTGCCTTGTCTCTACAGAAACATGCCTGGAAATAAGTACTCAGAGGAGATTGCCTTGATTGGCAAAAATTTTACCTTTCTGCAATCCAAGTGAAGAATAAATATTGTTGCTTTAGAAAAGCTACACCTTAGCTATAAATCACAGTTAACTGACTTGAAAAATAATAAAAGTTAGGTCTCTGCTTAGAGCTAATTTAGTTTTAAGAACAAGAGTTAGAGAGAGAAACAGGTTTGCTGCCACTTCCCATTTTCAGAGGAACCTTCACATAAAGGTTACACCAACATTTAGCTAAAAATATTTCTGGAAAACTTTATAAAAGCCAGATGGTCCCTCACATAGGATATGTAGTTTAATCTCTCTATTTCAGCAACCTTGACAGTAAATTAGATGTAAAGAATGCCATGAAGGAAAAAAGATAATGAAAATTTTATTACTTTCACATTCTTCAATTATAGGGCAACCTCATTCTTCCAATCTCTTGCTTCTAAATCTGATCCTGTTTAGATTTAAACAAACATACATTCATTTTGGGAAAAAGCCATGTGTCCATGTATCCCCTCAGTCAGAAGTCAAAGAGAAAGCCTTAATGTTTATATGTATTAACTATGAGGGGAAACAGGTTTTCCAGGGGATACTTTAAAATATTCCAAATAATTCAGAAAGAAAACATATTGTTTACATACAGCAGATTGAGAAAAGGCTTTGTGTGGATGGCCCATCCAAAAGGAATCACAGAATCCAAAATTCAAATGCTTACTATACAAATAGTGATTATTTAACATTTAAGACGCTTGTGTAGAGTCTGCTTTATCAAAGGCTCCATCCAACAAGATATGTATAGCAACAACTATATGGCAACTGGAGAATAGTTTCCTGTAGTCGTATTCACAATCTGTGTGGGAAGCTCAGTTTTAAAGGAAAAATGTCTAAGACTTCCAGGTACTAAATGCAGGGAAAACTTTACTATTGTGGAAAGTCTCCATATATGCCAGAATACTTGAACATTACAGAGTCAAATTCAAACCCAAAATGTAGTCAAAACATTGCAAATAAAGAAGCAGTTAATGATGCTAAAGTGTTAAAAGAAGAGATGCTATTAATATAGGATCTTTAAGAAGATTTTTATTCAGAAGGAATATACAGCTCATACAGGAGAGGAGTCACTTTCCTCTTTTAACGTGAGCAACACTGAATCTGGAAGAAAGCACTCCACAGATAAAGGGGGGAAAAAAACCAATCACAGTAATCCACAACTTGCTCTACATTTCCATTTTCATGCCCCTTCTTGCTTTAATTAAGTGCAAAAACATTAATGAAGACTGAGGTGCAAAGCTGCAAGATCTCAAAGGCTCAAGATTCTGCAAAAACCTTGACTGGATGCATTGCAGAGCATTTCTTGTATATTTTATTACATGCCTTTAGCAGTATAATCATTCTTAATTCATAACTAACAACAGAAACAAAAACAGAAAAGAGTACTAGGAAAGTCAAAACCAGGATCATAAACTATGGGAGATGCTGACTTTTCAGAACAGATCTCCATGCTGGAAGAGCTCAGCATCTTCATATACGAGATTCGATGTCCAGCATAAATCTTTTGCTGCAAGGATTTTGCTGCCTCTTTCTGAATGTTTTCAGCAGCAGCATCTTCCTCAGTTCAATTGACATCAATCAGTCCAGACTGAATGGTGGAAAAAAATGGGGTAGCAGTTGTGCTGAAGACAAGTGGTTGAACTCTCACTCTTGAAGTGAATGATCTGTTCTGAAAAGCCCTCTCCCATCTATTCAATGACCTTGGTAATCCCTCCAGTTCTGTGGCAAACAGTATCCTTTTCCAACGCAAAAAAAGCTTTATTTTCTGTAACTTGCATAAGTCTTATGTAACAAACAAATAATTTCCAAGACAGAAATATTTTGTGTCAGAAGTATTTAGGGTCTTTCTGGCTACCTCTATGTAATTCCTCCCTCACTGAGCAGCATTTCCCCCCCCCCCCTTCTTCCCTTTGAGGCCCCTATCACTTTCCACATGCTGCACAAAAAAAGCCTGCTGATTTTTGTATTCCTTTCAATGAGCACGGAGCCAGAAATTAGACAACATGCTGCCAAATACTGTAAGTGTCTTCCTTTACAGCATCTAGTGTTACATCACTCTGGATATTCTTAAAGAGATATACAGAGTGATCCAGAACCATTTATATGTGAACTTTTCACTGAGAAGGTAAAATCTACCCAAAGACTATCATATTCAGAGTTGCTGCCCTCTGACAGGCCTAAGTGGTTTTTATCCAATCCTTTTACAGATTGTCTCTAATAAAATGAATGAATTTGAAGGAATATTTAGTCTCATAAATCACCAAATGAAGGGTTACAATCTAAAATTAATTTTTGATGACCTGTTGCTTTTAATTTTATTTGCAATTATGTACTATTCAGAGTGACATTGGCATGGCAGCAGTTGCTGTATATTGACACACACTTTCAAAACATAGGTAGAGAAAGGATCAAGAATGCTTTGATTGCAGATTTTTAAAAAATCAGGCTTTGTTACTGAGATATGAAGTAAAATTTGGGTAACCCCAAACCGTACATCTCACCTGAACAAAACTTACATGTTAGTAGGAAGTATGCTATAAAATCCCAATGAACATAGCCTTCTAAAAAAACATTCAAGCACAGATAGATGTTGCATGGCTTTGTTTTTCAAACACATTAAAACACAGTATGTTCATTAAAAAACTTCTGTTCTTACTATAACACATTATAACAACTGCTAAGGAAAACATTCTATATATTTTCTAATTATTAGCAGACGTAGCATGCTTAGAAATATTTCTTCGAACATATAATTTCTGCAAAGGTGACTAATTAATTATTGTGACTAGTTTCATTCTTTAATCAAGGCAGCACAAGCACCAACAGCAGCAAATTTGTGGCCACACAGCTTCTGCATATATTGTACAACCACATGCAAAATTCACAGAATTCAGCCTTAACAGAAATCTGAACTGCTTTAACTTCCTTTAAAAGCTTCCTTTAAAGTGGACTAAAAATACATCCACATTTTGCTTTCTGAACATTTGTTTTAATTTTTACTGTCACTTAACTTCTGCCTTTTGATCTCCCTATTAGACTGGCATATTCTGAGCTGATAAAGGAATGGAAATGATCCAGAATCTCTAATCCTAGCAGCCATCTATCCAAATGGAATCACCACAGAGGAAGCGTGTTTGTTTCAGTCCAGGACCATCAGGAACAAATGTTCCCAATTTGGACTGCGGGTTCGCGATACAAGCAGCAAATCATACACAGTGGCTTTGAAGCCAAACAAGAAGGCCACCCAACATGTGTAGCTAAGCCTTCCCTTTTTTGAGAGGCTGGTGTTTTTAGAAGAGATGAGAGCCTGAAGGCAAGACTGGGGAAGTAAAAAAGGAGACAAGGGAATAGTCCCACGAAGGGAATGGCCGAAACCCAAAGACTTCTCTGAATGACACGGATAGTAAAGGGAAGGTTTTGCACGTACGTGTTGATTGTTGTTCATTTTCTTTTATGTGCATCTTTTGTGCTTTGACAACAATTAAAATGTGACTGCTTTATAAAATGTTTTATAAAGTCTGTGTGCCCTGAATTTCAGGGTCCACAAGCTAGTGATGATCTAGAGGGTCCAGATCTTCTTTCAGGAAGGAAGACTAGTTAGAAGACATACACCTTAGCATTATACCTCAGAACACATAGTTTGAGATATAGTTGATTTCTGTCTACAGCAAATTGGCTTAGTAGTAAGTAACATCCAAAGGCTGGACACAGTTCTGCAGCTGAAGGAATACACATCCACAAGGTTTCTAACACAGACTGTGACAAACTACTGAACAGATTCGATCCTTGTGGACAATCAGCCATATCTCAGCTTAAATGACAAACCCTCATATGTAGTTGTCCCAGATAAGGGAAAGAAAATTGATTTATTTTCCCTCTTGGGCATCACCAAAACTACTGTCCAATGAGTTCTGGTCAGCTATACTTCTGCAAACCCAGCAACATAATTTCTCTTGCAGAACTTTTCCTGCATCAGTGAAAATGGACAAAAAAAGAACAAAAATCATGCAGCTTTTACAATCTAGCCTGAGTTTTCAGATATGGGATTTATCAAGTAACGCTTTCAACAGTAAATATACTTGACATTTAGTTGCTGAAGTAAAGTAAATATAAGACCCAATAGTGTCATTTTTATGGAGTAGAACTACACTTTAGATTATATGTCAAAAATGAAATTCATTTAACTAAACAGAAAAGAACCATCTAAAACTGACAAGCTATATGAAAAAAGGTTGATACAAAACATTTCAGATTCCTTTACTAGGTATCCCTGAGGTGGAGAAACTGTTAGACCATCAAAGAGCATTATCATTCTACCTACAGAGACCCTTTGTGTAAGACATTAAATTTATCCTGCAAAGACTTCACTGTCCATTAGAAACATTTTTATATTCTTATGTTGTTTCTCCTATGATATTACACCCTTTGTACTTGCTCATTAAGTCCCCATACTTGCTTATCAAAAACATGTCAAGCCAACGACAAATCTGGAGTTCAAATTTAGACAATGCATATGATCAAGGAAAAAAAAACCTCATTGAATTTTCTCTCCTGGTGTGAACTCATTACTGTGTATTTACATAATGTTGTTTTGAAAGCCAGTGAAATGACACTCTGTTATTGAACCTCAATGGTTTTCCTACATAAAATCCAGCAATTATGCTTACCAGGTAAATCAAGTAACCAGTAAGTGAGACAATCCAGCCAAATGAATATGATAACACTTTCAATGTCTTCATAAATGTCTCTGGAGAGTGCCTTCTTTTTTTTTTTTTTTTTAATGCTTTTTGTAGACATTTCTTTTGGTAGCAGAAGTATCTCATTCATATCCAAATAAGTCTATTTTTTTACATGCAAATAAATGTGTTTTCATGCAGTTTCACAGCTGTTAAACTTAAAATTATTCAGAGCCTCATGTCACAGTTCATCACCCCTCTAGAACCTATGGCATCGAGTGCAGATTTGAAGTTTACTTTTTTTGATGTGAATAATACTCCCCGGTAAATGAGAAGAATTCATTACGTGGTTTTATTCTACAGAGCAACACCTTCTGAAAGAGAAAATTTCCATTCCAGATATTTGAACACAACTTGCAATCAAGTATTTAGCACTTTACACAAAATACAATGAAATCTAAAATCTATTCCAAAAAAATTCCTAATTATGCTACAGGTCAAGGTGTGGCAGCCATTCATTTTGAATTAATTGTGATTGCAAGTCAAATTCAGTATGTGCTTTACACACATAGGCCATATCATGGTCATGGAAATAACAGGACCTAAATCTCTGATGAAATTTCAGAAGCAAGGAATCCCGAATACTTCATTCAACACAAGCCACAGAAGAAACAGGAAATATCATGTATCTTTGGCAGGCAGTGCAACACAATGCAAAAGGCACCAAGCTAGCCTCAGCCTCCCTCTTTCCATGCTTTTGCACATTCCAGATCCGGAGCTGCCCCATGGCACACCACTGCTGGTGTAATTCTGAAACTCACAGAGTGCCACCAGGGTACTCGCCTGTGACGAAGCCAGACCAAAGGGGAGCAAAGATGAAGATTCTGATCTTGTGCCATAAAAAGAACCACCTGTATCTAGATGATTCCTGTAGGAAACATCAGATTAATATTTTTATAAGCCAAGTCTGTAGGAAGTCAGAACACAAGACGAATGAGCTGGTTCATGTTGTTAGGTAGGGGGAAAAGTTTACCCACTTCTTTCAACAGTGGTCTAACAAAAGATGTTGCCTCTGTGCACCAAACCTTACCTGATATCCTTAAACCACTATGGCTACAACATTCTAATACTAAAAAACATATTCAGCAGTAATAAATATCTTTTCAAATCAGTTTGTACTTAAAGTATCTTTCAACAAGTTAAACTAAAAGCAAGTACCATGATTTGGACATATTCCAAACAATCCTGGCAAACATCTCAAACACCGCCTGCCACCCTCCCCCCCCAAAAAAAATCTAAACTTAGTATTTATTCCAGAACTAGACTGCCAATCAAAAGAATCCTGTTTAAATATCACAGCTTCTAAGATAATTTTAGATACTGGTTTAGCCATTACAGTGTCATTATTTGCATCTAATAAGTGCAAGCATAATGAAATTGTCTGGAGATACAACACATATATCTTTATTCCTATACCCACTAGAAAATAAAAGCAACATTTCAGTAGGAAAAAGAATCCCTTTCTTTGTCCTTTTCATATCTGCATGTATTCTATTAAGACATGAATTTGGAGCTGTCACTAAGCTATTCTTAAACTGAATGAGTCTTTCTGGGCTAAATCTACAAAGAAATTGAACTTGAGTTCCCATCTTTTCACTTCTCACGTTCCTTTTTAGATGAGCTTTCTAAGCTGAAAATTCTGGGCTAGCAACTGTTTTAATTTTTGTTTAGAGTGGTAAATGAAACCATCTGGGACATTTGGGACTTGAACAACATTTTGTTACAGTTCTGTGGACTACCCCAAGACTCTACACCATTTTATTTATATAAAACTGAAGGAAAAACAAAACACAAAAAAGAGAGAATTTGGTGGTTATTTTCACTGCTATCTTCCTGGAGAGATGCTTTTATCCAGCTTGTGTTCAATTCACACTGCAGTCCATATGCATCCTGTGTTAATGTGGGAAAGTCATTTTATTTCCCTTTCATTCACCTCCTCACCTAAGAAATAGGGATATGTCATGTATAGTGGAGTCCTAACCTTGGCTGTGGTGATAAGAACCAATTATTAACCCAGTATCAGATTCAGATTAAAAAAAAAAAAAAAAAGGCAGAAAAAAAAAAAGAAAGATACAGGAGTAAGTTTTAACATGTACTTACATCCCCAAATGCCACCTCCTTAAGGACAATATGCATGCTTATGTTAAGCATATGTTTCAGTGATTTACTGATTTATGCACTAGTCTTCTCTTTGAGATTTTTTAATCATTTCAAATTGAAACTAAAATCTCTACTTGTACATGTGCATATATTATATAGCCTTAAATGCTTTAGGAGAATGAATTAAAAGCACTTGGATTTGATTTTCTTATTTGGAATTTGTTTCAACACTTGGAAGCACTCAGTACTGCTTCCAGAAAATCCTTCTGATGGTGAAATCTATCAGATTTCTCAGACTTTACAAGGGTAGCTTGATTTTCTTTCTGAACGGATTACTAACAGCATACTCATGTGATATATAAAAAGAATTAGGAAGTTGACATATGGCAATTAGAAGTTAATACTCTTAAAAATTCTGCTTCATAGCCCATGCAATGTGTGCCCTTTTGCCCAACTGAATTCGATCGTTCAACCACTGAATGTCTTTTCCCAATAATAACTGCTGCTTTTGCTGTTAGGCTGCAAAGCATCTTTGTCCCAATTCCTGCAATCAGGCTGACCTCCACCTTTAGAAGCCCAAAGAAATCAGAACTACTTTATTATGTACTTTTAGAAGGAGAAATTTCTTACTTGTAAACATTCACAAGCAAGCCATGCAGTAAGCTATCAGAATTAAATTATATTCCATATAATATCTTACTGCAGGAAAATAATTAATCTTGTATTCAAAATTATTACAGAGAACTTGAAATACTTTGTTGAGGAAGCCAAGTTTTCAAAAGCCTTTGCAATCAGCTTTGTAACTAAAAAGAAAAAAAAGAGCTAGAAAAGGAATTCACACCTGTGCTTCCTAGATGATAGCTGTTCAAAATAACTGAATAAACAAAGCTGTACATGTCAGATCAGATCACGTACTTTAAAAACAATTTCTAAAATAAATTCAGCCCCTATTATGAGGTTCATTAATTGATATGCATTATTATCTCATTTAATTCATCATTTATTGTCATTTTCTCTTGCTGGATGCCAGAGGGTCAGACTGTAGTTCTCCATAAAAAGCTGGTGTCATTTTCAGTTCTTTCTTCCTCTTCCTTTTCTCCTTTTTATGTTTTTTGAAGTTCTGTAGCTCTCATTTTTTCTTCTTCCTTTATATTGCTGTCAACTACTACATACTCAGCTCTCACCATCATCCTTACTCTCTATGGGAGTTTCCATGGGACTGTGGTGGCTCATAAAACTCGTACTTCAAGCTAGCGGGAAGCCAGGAGAGCTTCGACAGAGCAGTCCTGAGCCCAGGTTATCATACCCTGTACTCATCAGGGTTTGGCATCTCCACCTCTACCAAATGTCAACCATGTGGTCATCCCACCGGAGCGTCAGGCTTGCCTTATTCTTACTGTAGCACTCTTCTGGATTCCCTTTGAATGACTTGTTTCTACTTTGACCAGCTCCTAAGCTATTTCAGTGTGACATGTGACCTAATTGCACCTTCCCTCTCACTGTCACACATCTCAAAGTCACTTTCCATGACTTTTGCTCATCAGAGGTGGTTCACTGTGTCTTTCAGCCACCTTTCATCTGCTCCACTGCCCTGATGAGTTCATGTGCTTTTTTTTTTTTTTTTTTTTTTTTTACCCTTTTGCCCCCAGTATCTTATCTATCAAGCACTCAATCTCTCTCCCCCACAATATCTGCTGCTTTTGCTGTTACACTGCAAAGCATCTTTGTCCCAATTCCTGCAATCAGGCTGAGGCTTCACCCTTTAGACATTTGCTCTCTTCTTTGTTTCTGTTGTATTTCTGGCTGAACAGCTATACTTTTCCCAGTTTAAACTGACTCCCACAGCCATGAGCTCTCTTCCAAAACTGCCTCTTCAAATGCACCCTCCACTTCTCACCCTGCAAAGGATTTTGCATGTTTCTTCCAGACATGAATTGATTAAATCAATTGACTGTTTCCTTCACTTCCACTCAGCTTCTGTCACCTTTCTTCTCCTACATTTTTTCTTCTACCATATAATACACAGAAAGATTTCTCATCCACTCTCCTTCTCTAATCCTTCCACTTGCCCAATGATATTAGTTCTACTTACATGTATTTCTCTTCCACTTGCTCTCAGTTTCTCTGTCTTTAGGAATAAAGACTGTTCTGTCTGTACAGCACATAACACAACGCCTGGCCCATGATTAAATATCATTACAGCTATGAAAATAATACCTCAAAACTATTAGCTTTGTTTAGAAGAGAAATCTTTATTTTCTCTGAAACAGAGAAGAACTGGATTTGATTACTACCTAAATCTCCTTCAAAAATATTACAGAAAGCCAAGACAAACTAGGACAGTCATTACATGAATTTCTTGGAAATGTTTAGCATAAGCTTTTGCAATTAGAAGTCCCACTGAAAGTTACAAAGAAATAATTAATAACAACCTCTCATTTTCTTTTAAATGACTACATTATATAAAGGAATGTCTTTCTGTGATTTTTAAACACTTTGTTCTTTTTAAAGTCTTGGTAAAAGAATCTGTCATGTTTTGTTTAGGCTGAAACCCAATCTATCTTTGTATCAACTTGTGAGTAACATGCCTGGAAAATTAAAAAATGTGCCACCAATAAATACCTTAAAACCTACCTTAAAAACACTTTCTATTTAAAAAAGCAACCAAATGCACTTGACGCAAAAACCAGTGGGACTACCAGCTGAGCTCTATTGACCTGGACCATTTAAAGAGCTCAAGGTTGCTTTAGCAACTCATCTATGACAAGAACAAAGCTATCACACAGCAAGGCAGCCAAAACTGTTTTGTGTTCCAGACTCACCCTAAGTCACCTCAGGGGTCTGCTCTGTCTTCTCTGGATCTCGTTATTATACAACTAGTAAATTCCAACATACACTATCTCAAATATTCCTCTCATTATTATAAATTTGTTTCAGAAACATCCAAGACACACCAGTGGATCTGGAATAGTTTTGCAACTCATCAATTAAAAAGCTCTTTTTTTTTCCCTTGAAAATCTTGATTTACAGTATTCCAAAATAGACAAAATAATTATTGCTTCAAAATAACCAGCTATACCTATTTAGAATTCCAGCTACAGTCCAGGAAGAGAGAATTAAATTGATATGTGGCATGAAAATTCACTCTAATTATGTTATGTGGTTCACACAATGACAAATCTAACAGAACAATTTTGGAGCATTTACACTGCCAAACACTAAGCATTCTCTAATACTAGTATAATATTTTCTACCCATTAATAATCAGACTTTTTTTTTATTCCTGAAAAAGTAGAAGGCGGTGCACAAGAAGTACTCAAACCGAAAGCTAACATTAGGGAAGGATCATCACATTATACATGTTCAATTCGTGATTGGCATTGGAAAGTATCTCTGACACAGGTTTGTTTGATAGATGCATACTGTGCTGTTTCCCCTTTTTCTCCAGACTCTTTCTGTCTGTTTAGGCATTAAAATGATGTCAAGTATGTGTAGAGAATATCTGGCCCAAGGGGACCACGGTTTTATTAGGGGATTGTAGGTCTATTTTAATATAAGCATCTATTTCCCCCCATCTCCACCCCCTCTCCCAGGGTATAAAAACGGCGGTTAAAAAAATTCTCTCCCACAGAACACACTTGCTTTTTGAATACAGAAATTTGCTAAACTACATTATCATTTAATATGCTAAACTTCCTCTCCAACACCTATGTATTAATTCTTTCACCAGTTATTTATATACCTCAAACTAACCCTAGCCCAACATCTAATTAGCATCTCAGAATTGCATACCTCCCTCTTCCTCAGGCAGTACTTTTAGGATGTTCACTGCAAGCTACGGAACTGAAAGAAGCATTTTATTTCTGAGAAGAAAACCATTCCCAGGGCTCTTTCTGAGCACCTGGCATTGTATTAGCCCACCAGAAGTCAACAGCTGATGGACATGCAGGTGCTCTTCTTCGCCTCAAGGCAAAGATCACTCACTGTTATTGCTTGCTCTTTGTCATCTATGTTTGTGTCTCTACACAATGACAAATAACTATTTGTAAAGCTTTGCCTACCACTGTATCTCAGACAAAATGACTATATGGATGCAATTCATTTTAATGATTGGTTCTGTTCTCTCATACTTGCAACATATTATTCAGTAAATTAACTTTTGCCTCTCTTCCCTTTTAAAAGAATGCCATGAACAGCCTTTCACAACACAGAATATGTAATTGATTATTTTTCTTTGACTGCTGTATTTCCATGAGGTGCTGTTTTGCTCTTGTTGTACAACCTATTAATTATAATATTAACAAATAGTGCCAGGAGTGCAAAATACTCAAATATGTAGGAGAAATAGGGATCTATGTGTCCATAATGAGGTATATGGAGTGAGGTTCTGTTTTTAATGCAATGGAGAATCAAAGATGCTATAAGAAATGTGACTTGAAATAAAAAGACACGGAGAATTTAGAGCCAAAGTCTAGCAAAAAAAACCCAGAACGGCACTCATTACACTAACCAGTTGAAGTCAGGGCACTGTTCCACATTGAAGAAAGGAATAAGAAACAGAAACACTTTCACGGATTCCAACACTGTTGCAGCTCACGCACTGTAGAAAAAGCTAATACGGGTTTTTCATAAAGGCAATATACTAAGTTGCGGCAGAAAGATGAACTGTCATCAAAACAACTATGATAAAGATAAAAGATAAACACTTGCAATTGGAAATGTGTTTCTAGGAACTGTTTATAATCTCCATCACCTAAAATAAAGTCAGTGGAAGGTAAATGACTAAAACAGAGGACTCCTGGGGATGTCTAAGTGAATAGCCAAGTGAAGAAAAAAAAAAAAAAAAATACAGTTTAGAGTAATACCAGGAAAGACAAAATACCAATCACAGAGTTTAATCTGTCAGGCCCTTGGTTTCACTGGGAGGATGCACACGCTGAACAGGGAGAGCACAGAGACACTCTCAGAGTACAGGACAGAAATGAAAGTGAGTTGACAAGATGTTTCCAATCAAAACTGAAAGACTGTTGAACAACATCAGGATGAAGGCTTCTCCGATGTTTATAGAAAAGATAGATGTTTGATCTGTAAGCCGCATCGATATTTTTAATAGGAATAAGCAGCAAGTTAGCATCTCACTTAGACGTCTGTCTTCTCTATGGAGACCCACTATGGCTTTCTCCATTGATATAGTCTTGAACCACACAGCTGTGCAAGCTACAAAATCCATCCAAGGGGAACACTAAGCACAACCTTTTAATTTCTTTGATTGTAATTTGATACTTTAGACAGGAACATAAATTCTATCACCCTTTTCTTTCTCTTTCAGTTTCTTTCTCTCAAAAATAATTTAGCACTTCTTTTCCCCACACAGTTTTACATTATTTGAGAAAAAGTATATGTAAATATATGGGAAATGAAAATAGCAGGCTGATGGCAATAATTTGGTAAAACTGTATATGAATAAAAGATGTGAAAACACACTGTTATAAATGTCTTGATCCATTAAGTTTTAGTACCAAGTATATTCTCAGCCATACAGGACTGATCTCCACATCTTCCTTTCTCTACAGGAGTCACAGTTCAAATTTGGAGCATTATATATGCTTCATAATTGAAAGAAAATACTATCAACTCTAAAAAATTGCCCGCAATTTAGTACATCAAAAGAATTTAATTCCTCTGGCATCAAAATATGTAGTTCATGTATGAGCAATGGAAACTATTAATATGTACATTTCCAGAGTTATTGGAGCCTCTGCACATCATTGAATAAACATGCTATAGCTATAAACTTTTCTTTCTTTACCTAGTCATGTCATTACTATTGTATCTAGCCATAATTAGGATTACATGACTTGGTACCTTACAACATACATATAGACATTGTTTCAGAAATAATTTACTGTATAATCATGCAAACAGTGAATTATTTCAATTTAAACTCATAATTTAAACTCATTGTGGTGTACAATTTAATGACTAGGATAGTCTGAGAGATGAGGAAAATGAAAATTCAAATTTGAAAAAAAAATTCAAAGATATTAGTTCATAGATATTCTTCCTGAGGTACTGGATTCAGCAAAAAAACCCAGTAACGTTCAACATTTGCCAACCCTGAAGTTAAATTTTATCTGTCGCTCAACAATGGAGTTCTATATCTGCTTTCTCTCTCTTTAAAACAGAGTAAATTGGCGAACTTTAACTTTTCTGAAAACTACTTGATTCCGTTTGCAAAATTGAACTCGGGAACAGTTCAGGTTTTGGCTTCCTTTAATCAGCCATTATAGAACCTTGAAGTAGTTCAGCTTCAAGTTGAGACACTCTCTCCCTTTGATTCGGGACCTACCATACGAAGGAAACCAAATGCCATTCTAAGCAATACTCAAAAATACAAAGATAGCTAAGTCTTCACAGCTGGTGACAGCTTTTCGTTCACAGGAATGACATTTTCAAACACTTAAAAAATGAAAGTATGCATTTATAAAAGATCAGCAAGACTTTAGTAATATAGGTAAATCTGCAATCAAATAGACATATTGCCGAAAAGCAGGGCCAAAGATGAACAGTGAAAGGGATTTTATTCACTCTTAGCCATTTTCCAATCTTTTTGGCACACAGCTAGCACGTCCAGAGTTTACTCAGGAGCACTTTACCTTTTGTAACAATGATGATAGCCTGTGAGATGGCTGATGAATGCTTCCAGAATGATGAAAGAGCGTGGCTATATGGTATATAACCATTTCTACATGCATTGGCAAGAGCTATCCTGATTGTTAGAGGACAGATAACAACAGATAAATAGGAGTAAGACATTACATTGGTCTACGTCAGAGAAAAACGTGACAGTTTAGAGATTGTTCTGAAGTTACACAAGAACAAGAGTATGGAATTATCAACCATGTACAAACTCATTTTATAAATTTTAAAGCATTAACGTCTTCTGAATATGTCTCTTAGACAAAGGGCCCAGGTACAAAGACTGTGTCCTAACTGGAATCCAAATCCAGTTTTACCAATTCATGTCCTTCTTCACAACAACAAAGCAACCATCACAGCTTATATAAAATTTTCATGCAGAACTAGGGATGGGGAATGCAGAAGGAGGAATTTAGATGATGTGGCAATCAAAACATCCAACCTATTCCCCAAAATATCTGCATATCATGCTCCCAAGCCCTGCTACTTTCATTTCAGAAAGCTAAAAAATAATTGCCTACATGTACTTTTGTGCTGTTTAAAATTACCTCATCTGCTAAGAAAATAAGATACTGCCTGTCTCTACTTTGGAATTTCTCACTAGAGATTGTTGTATTGAATATTTCAGAGGATTTTCTAAAAGTTCATCACCAGAGTATTTCTATTAATGATACAGGCAGCAAAAGAAGTCTAGTTTTCTAATCAATTACGTTGTAGACTACTGCCTAAGCTAATTATTTTAAAGAGTGCATAATTATGCTCCAAGCAAGAAACTTCAATGAAATAAAAGTTATAATCAACTGGCAACCACAGTGTTATAAAACATTCCCAACAATAAGGAATATGGACAAAAGGATCTTTTTTTGTTTTCCAATTTACCGCCTTCAACCTCCATGAAAGACCTACAAGCCTCTCGCTGCCTTTCTAAGATTAATGTTACTTTAGGGAAGATCAATGATTCCTTAGCCACCAGCTAAGGGAAAAAATCTTTCATTTTTATATCCCACTTGCCAGTTTGTCACAGGTAAGAGTGAGTATGCATTTGGGTCTGATAGGCTTATAAATAAAGCAAATAGTGACTAGAGCAATACACTGGGAACTGCTAAAAATGTTTTATTTTTATGCCTGCTTCTTCCCTCATTCCAACCTCCAAAATACCTCCATAGAATCTATAAATTTCAAACAGAAGATGTGCAAGACCTCCTGTAAGATGATCTCTTTCAGTTGTCATCCCTCGACACAGATTAACCTGGTACACAGATTCCCAAAACTTTTTGGTGGATTTTAGCAGAGCTAAAATCATTTGCCTTTGAAGAGGGTAATACACTGAGTTTGTCTGGCTGTTCCTCACATAAGGAACAAGCAACTTTTAAATTCATTTCAGAGTGGTAATATGGGCAACCTATAGATTTACCTTTAATTAATATTTCACAATAATTACACCAAAAGTGTTTTGGTGTAAAGGTTTTTAAAGTCTGATGTTGTCTGATGACAGACAACAATTTCTAACAGTCACCGAGAAGAAATATAAAAAAGTAAAGTCACTTATTCTAAACACAATCATCAAGGAAAAGACAAGAAGAAACACACAAGAAAAGAAAGAAAGATAAATGTTTAAAAAGAAAGATATGTAGATAATGTCTAGTGAGATAGAGCTCATTGATGACAGTGTTGAACAGGACAGTTTTTCAGTCAATCAAGATGGAGGTTAGGGAGCAGACAGCTATTTGAAGGGAGGGAGTAAGAGAACAAAGGTGAGACAGGTCCTGATATCATTTGTATGATTAATTACTCCCTTAAAAATGCACGTGTGCTTTCCACGCTACATTTTAGTATCCAGAAAAAAAAGGCTTTGATGATAAATAACATTTTCAAATAAATGAAGCTTTTGCAGTAGGGCTTTTTTCCCCCAAAAAGCACCAGAAAAAAGCACAAATTTTCTCTTCCTTTGAAAAAACAAATAAAGCTAGATCTCATTTCCAGAGAAGCTGCTAGAAATATCAATTAGAGGGTTTCCTACATTAGCAAATCTGTATTTTTATATTTCTAAATTTTCTGTATCTACCTTACACAATTGTCATCCTGCAGAACTTTTTGCTAAGATTTAATTGTTCATTCCACAACTTCTATATATCACAGGATGTAACTTGCTAAAATGTTGGAGTGCCATGTGTCGGTATAGTTTTTATTTCAATTTGAGAAACAAACAAACAAAAAAACCAAACCAAAAAACCAAACATATGAGTTGTTTTAATGCAACACAAAGAGGCAATATAGAAGATTTAATTAGATTATTCATAACAGTCAAATATGAAACAGTCAGGAAAATTCACTAGGGCACTGCATTGTTTTTGCACTTTAGTTCTGAGTAATTGATCTCTAACTATAAGTCCCTTAAAGACCACTGATTAATAGAAGTTCTGACTATGTATTCTTAAAATCTACAGCAATCATTACAAACAAAGACTTGAGAAAAGACTAGAAAATAGAGGCAATTTCCTTCTAGTTGCTATTCTAATTCACTTTCAACTGCATAAAAACATTAGAAAGCCACTAGAAATCAATGTCTAAAACACACACTTCTCAAAAGATTCCACAGTTTGAGCTCAGTCCAAACAAAACATATTAGCCAACAACAAAAGACTGGAAAAGTATGGATTCTGTTTCCCATGTACAGGCAATGTCTTTACATATGATTTTTATAGTTTCTTTGCTTTGGTTCCACATCTTATTGGAAGTTATCAGATGTGCATTGTTACATACTAGATGAAGAAAGGGGATACTAGATTGTGAGCAAATATAATCCTTCTGAAAAATTATGTGTGTTGAAACCAATTAAGTACTGAGTTCAAGGATTCCAAACAATAAAATTACTCTCCTTTCCAAACGCTCATCTATTTACTAGTTTGGTTAGTACTGCCTTAGCTGTCAAGCTGCTATACTCCTTCAACTTTACCCCGAGAGTAGAAGAAAAATAGTGACAAAAGTAAGCTCTAAAACTTTCCAGACACTTCAGGCCTCCTGAATACATTGCATAGTAAGCAAGAAGCCTTTTCTTCTCTTTTTGTACATAATTTCCTATACACTAAAGTGAAAACATGTCACATGAAAATAATGTTTCAGGAAGGAGAATAGAAGGGTTTCGTATTTTCAAAAAAATGCTTCTGAAATCTCATTGAAAAGTCAGCACCTACCCAATGGACAGGGATTTATTCTCCTTGAGCGAGCCCACTTAGCCTTCTAGCCTTTTCAGTCATATACAGAGGAAAACATGCCCCACCTCCTTTCCCCTCAAAAAAGTATGTTTTAGCATCATTATTTCTTTTGTATCTTATAATAAAAGTAACTGAGGGGTTTTGATATATGACCTGTGTATTTCATATACTCCCCCATATAATTTAAATTTTTTTTTTTTAATTTTTTTTTTTTTTTCCCCCTTTAAGGAAAGCTGAAGGCAATTAGTTGTAAAATAGACCTGCAAATACATAAGAAAATATCAAAGAAGACTTCATGAGATCTTGAGAGGAATGCTTATAAAATGAAATGGACATGGAAGAGATCCAGGAAAGAGTCTTCTCAGATGCAGATGAACTATTGATAAAAACAAATGTTTGAGAAACAAAGGCATTAGTTTACAAGTGATTCTGAACAAATACCAATAAATCAATGAGAGTGAAAGCAGACACCAACTTGAATAGGGATTTTCAAATTTGAAAATTGGCTATTTAGTTAAAACAACTAGGACAGTATTTTGTGTGTTTAAAGGTCAGTGGTTTTGATATACTAATAAATAAGCTAACTTCTGTCAGTGTCATCCATGACATTTGCATGGCAGTAAGCAAACATCATGTTTTCAAATGTGGGCATTCAACTTAGAAGGTGTCCCAGCTAAATCTTAAAGTCTTTCCCAAAAACTAAATCCTAAAAACCAGAAAAGCTGAGCAGCTTCTTCTAGACATTCTAGAGCCATTTCTGAAAATAAAATGGCAGAAGATGGCAGTTATCTGGAATGGCCAGGATTAGGAGTGAATTATGAAGCCTGAAGAGCTAATATTGTCTGAGGTTGTTTCTCATTTCTGTTAATTCCACTGAACTCAAAGACAGAAGGAAACAGTGGCTGACCTGAAAACAAAGGTCACTAACACTTTAGTTATATTGGCTTTTTTGCTCACATATTAAACCTTCAATTTTCAAAGATTCGACAGTTTCAGATATAAAATAAAATAGAAACTTAATGGAAACCTAGCTAATTTATTATATATTTTTATAATAGGGTTTAATCTGAAACAGCCATAAACATAACGAAGGCTTAAGAAGCAGTACTGCAAATATTAAAGACTCATTGCCATGTAGCTCATTAACCTGAGAACACAACGTTTGTAAGCATACGTGTGGGCAGAACTTCATGACTGACGACATCTCAGATTAGCTGCAAGTAGACTGATTCCATTACTTTTGAAATTACTTTACTTTGTGCTTTAACGTATTAAGAATTTCCTTTTTTCTATTGATTGTTATAAATACTATGCTTCCATTAATGAAATAAGAAAAACTAAAACAAAGGAACAGACCCATCAGAATTATTTGTTTACAGCTGAACTACTTAATTTTATCTTGTTACTCTTCCATTTTCCTTGCATCATGCATTATTGTTATAGGCTGAACTACAAATACTGTGGAAGTAGAAAACCTGTTTTTAAAACATTACTATGTATGTGTAATACCTCTTTACTGCAATAAATTTATAGAAACTTACAGGAAGATAGTTTAGAAAGAGGCTATAGACATTTTTACTTGAAAGCAGAGAAATAATAATTTAGTAATATGTTTGTCTTAGCAATAAGGAAGGCAGACAGGAGGTTTTTTTTTAGAAGTGTTACACTGTTATTCAATGCTGAGAACCAGGCTTAAATATGTTTAATGCTGATGGCTGGACTTATATGACTAGGATAAATCATTCCTAAACTGAACATTAAATCTCAAAATCATAGAATTTTGAGAAGGAATTGTAGGAAATACTTTCTTCACTGGTGTCAATAGATTTTCTTACAATTTTCAGGTAAGAAAGAATTTCAGGCCTTGGATGCGTTAATGGATATTTGCACTCATAGTGTACGCTTTGAACTATCAGTGTTTGGGTGGTACACTATGGGATGCTAAGGAACACTTCATAGGAATAACATAGGTTGTTTATCTGTTTAAAAAAATACTAACCGGTTATGATTATTTCAAAATTTTACTTCATTCCATAAGCAATACACTTCACAGAATTTATATTTCAAGAACAGAAACAACACATTTGAGGGAAATCTGCGTAAGCAATGAGTACTCTGTCAAGATCTCCAGAATTGTGGAATAACCATCACAAAACAGATTTCAGCATCCACGAAAATGTCATCTTTCCATGGGTCTCCACTGAACGCACAGATTCAATAATGTAATATACTCTTCCCACAAGGCTTTCTGTGTGACTTTTGATTAAGAATGTAAGCTTTGTGCTTTATTTCATATCAGAAAGAGAGATGTAATATTTTTCTCTCTTTTTGCCAATCTTATCTACGCAGATGTGATGGGAGGCCATCTCTCCATATGTGCAGGTATTGAACCTACGAAAGTGAGTCTGTAATATCAACTGAAGGTTTAAACTTACACAAACCAAGATGAATAATGATAACCATCAAGAAAGCCTAAATTCACATCATATATATATTTCAAATCACTTTTAAAAACAAAGACTCATGCTACACTATCACTTTTTCCATAAGGCTCTTTAATGATTACAGTGTAATCATTATTTTTGTAATAAAATGTTTAAGGCAAAATAATTTGCACAAAACAGTCCAGTGTTTTTAAACTGAAAATGGGAATTTGGAGCCACCTCACTGTAAAAAATATTTCTATGGAATAACTGCAATGTAATTTGTCATAGGCTTCTCGATGATAAGCATGGATACCTGAGAATTGTAACATAAGCAATAACTGTGAACCATAAATTTAAAATATGATAAATAAATGCAATATGGTCTAATACTCCCTAAAATTGAAAGTAAATTCCCCCTCTGGCTTCAGTGGGCTTTGGATAATGCTTGGATGTGAGGCACTCATTATTCTTTAGAGTATGCTTATAATAAATTTCCCTGAGGGGAAGAATTAGGGATAAAGAATTTTAAGAATTAAATAATATAAACCCACATCAGAATTTAAAAGAAACGAACAATTTACTGAAAGTATCAAGACAATGAAGTGGAGGACATTCTCAGGAACCCGATGCCTCAGCATCATCTCAAAATGAAAAATCAGTACTGAAATCTGTGGTTTCCTAGGTTGTTTTATGCAATTTTAAATGGCATTGCCCCTCAAGATTTCTTTTAATCACTTATGTATTTTATACCATGTACAGAAAAATGCATATAAAATCCACTATTATTCTAACCAAGTATTAATCATTAACAGATTGTACTGTACTGTAAATGACCTATTACCTGCACAGCACAGCTACTGAAAAGGGAAAAAAGGTCATTAAAGGACAGATTCGCTTCCAGAAAGTGTGAAAACATAAAAGGATGCAACATACCCAATGTCTGTCTACAGCTATACCATAACTGGCAAGTAGTAAAATAAAACTGGAGTGGAACTGTAAAGCAAAATAATGAGTGCTGAAGACCCGATGTCCACTTTACACGTTTTGAGACTTTTATTTTGGACAAGCTGGGGTCTGGTCCTGGGCGCTGAACATCCCAGGAGTTTTGGGTGTTGGTTTGAGTTTGGTTGGAGTGCATTAGGCATGTTCCTAGAATGTATTTTCCAGTCAGTTTCATCCAAAAGTAATCCAGGTCAAGCGCTCTGAGACTGCTTCATATTATGAACCAAAGCTCAATAGAGTGGAGACAACTGGGAAATTCAAAAGCATACTTCCTGATCAAAAATCAGTACAGGAATAAAACTCAAAGAAGGCAAAAAGAAAAAACAGATCTTTAATCATTGCACCAAGAGATTCCAAAAGAAAATATGGAAGTACTAAGTGTGGCTTACTACAAAAGAAAATAATTTGTCATTTAATCAAGAGAATTGATTGACAGAGATAGAAGAGATTAGAACTACAATGACCATATCATTACTTTAAAAAAGCTCAATGTCAAATTATTGAATGCAGTTTCCTCTTTCAAACAACAAATTCACGCAGCTGGACATCAAGAACAAAATGCTGCTAGAGGATAATACAGAAACACTCAGGATGAGATAGAAAGGGAAATAGTTTTCCTGCCTTATGCAAACATCTGAGATGTTACATTAAAGACAAGTTGATACTTTTAAGGGTTTTAGCCAAAAGCTGTTAAGAGAATGACCACCCACATTCTCAAAGCTGAGATAATTTTGTTTAGAGTACTCAGGAAACTGAGGTTTGAGAGCTTAAATTCATGCTTAGAATAGGAAGAAGCAGGCTCTTGTACTGGAATATCCAAATCTCAGTGAACCACATTAGCCCTGTGCCTACTGTAAGTTTTGTGGGGTAAGGGAATGTAGTATGATACCTTCCCTTATTTTGATCTAAAATTCTGCCTTACAAGAATGAATGGCTGCAGTTATGCCAAACTTTTTTGTTTGTTTGTTTGAAATGAATCAACATCTTCCAGTCAAAACACAAAATTGCTGTTCATCTCCAGAGTCCATGATGTGATGGTGAGAAGAAAAATTTCCAAACTAGAGCCTAATACAAACGCAGTAGTCTGTTCTCCTGTGTTTACTTATGGATAATATCTGCTACTATTGCTAGACATTACACAAGCATGTGAAACAACTTCTTTAGAAATCAGGAGGCAGAAATGTATCATCCTGAACACCAGTAAATTAACCAATTTAAAATATATATATATTGGTATAGAGACAGATTCCTAACAGCTTCCCCCAAAAATGGAGCTATTTAGTAACCTATTTTGAAATGTAATGCCTTCAAATCAGACTCATCACTAGTCAATCAACCAGAATATAGCAATTGATTCAGAGTGCCTTCAAATATCCCCCAGTATTGAGCCAATCGTGCTGTTCTCACCAGCAAATCTACTCCAGTTTTTCAGACTGGAGCACAGCAGACAAGGCACGTACCCACTCTTCCCTTCCCTGGAGCCCCAGCAGCGGGGTGCTGCACATGAGGGCTAACAGAGCAGTGACAGACATGCTGCAGCTCTACATCTTATACTTTAAATGCTGGCATTGTTAGCCCACCGCTGTACCACACACTCATATTATCAATTACCTCCAGCCACAGCTCTAAAGATAAGGCTGAATCACCGCATCATCAATTTTACCACTAAGCACTGATCTATTTATTTGTTTCTGAAACATAATTTGTATATCTGTGGATTCAGAACTATATAATAGACAAAAGAGTCAAGGAGTATAGCAATACATCTTAGATTTCCACTGAACATTTAAATATTAAAAAGAACATTCTTTTTATCATATTTTAGCTATGTAACATTTTCTTTGGTATCTTTTCAAAGCATCCACACACATGGACAGCTATCTGAAAGCTGTGCAAGCATATGTTGTGTTCTTTCAAAAAAAAGAACAAAAGCCCTACAAAGAATGTTTTTATGGGTTTTTTTTCTTTTTTTTCTTTTCAAGATTTTTTTTAAAATGTTTTTCCTCTGTACCTCCACAAAGGTATCAGTGCTTCATTTACAAGATAAACTGACTTTATTTTACAACATCTCGAATCTCCTGTTTCTGTGCAATGGTCATTGACTGAGTCCAAAAGATGCAAGCCATAGTATATGTTCTGGAAAATCAGAACTGAACATAGGTTAATGTCCAGGCAAGCAGACTTTTCAAAACTGAGAACATTTGCCCATCTCAGGTGCAAAACTGGTAGCTCTTGGGAGCTGTGTAATCCAGAAGACATTTGCAGTATTGAGCAACTTCTTTATTTGCCCAGATCGCTCTACAAAATACACAGAAATATTCAATGCATAAACTTGTACACCAAATGTATCAGCAGGTGATACTTACTACCTTGCTGCACACGCTACTGTCATATGAAACCAATCATTTTACACGATGACTAAAACTATCAGCTAAGGCCAAATATAAATTCCCATGAGGCTGCATAAATTGCTATTGTTCCAAGTAGTTCCCCTTCAGTTACAATCTCACTAGAGAGGCAGTATTCCTCTTTTGAAAGAAACTAAGATAAAAAATAATCATGCATGCGAATGTTTCAATAACATAAAAAGAAGAAAGTAGATACAAAACTCATAACATCTTAGATTTACACATATGACGTTCTCTGATGACTGCCATATTAAACTACTGATATGATGATAAAGCATTTGTGTCCAAACTTCTACACTTGTAACATAAACTGGACAAGGATCCCTCTGGCTTGGCACCACGAAGCTCCAGCAGTGGCTAAAAAAGACCGAGGCAATACTACAAGAACATGGAAAGTTTACACAGCATTCCTTCCTCAAAATAACCCCCACAAACTATAGGAGATTGGAAAAGTATCTTTGGATATGATAACCTTTCTTGATTATTATGTTTTAATATATGTATTGAAAATATTGAAAGATACCTACTGGACTTCTTTATGAAATAAAAATAGTTATACTTGTAAAAATAAATGGTGAGCTCTTTTGTTTTTTGTCTTTGATGCTTTAAACTGCATTTAGTTTACAGTTGAAGTTAATCTCAGAAATTGGGACAGTCAAAATTAAAAATACAGCTGAGGATCTCATCCAGCCATTATAGCCAACTCCTCCACTCAGGAACGTTAATAAAATCAGTAAGAATCAGAGAACCTGCACGTGCAGACAGAAGAATTTGCTCTATGCATGTACTGAAGTCCCTCTCTACTGAAATCAGAGGGAAGAAATGGATATGTTAGCTGCCATGAGACATAATGGATATGCCTTGGGTTAAATATGACCTCAGGCATAATGCTGGTCTTGGAAGGTATCGATACACAACCTCGCATACTTAACGAGTTGATGCTTCAATAAAGAAGCAAAAGCAACAGTTCCCTTTGCCATAGCCCACTTTTGTCTCATTTAAGACTTCTCTCCTTTTCACCCCACACCAGGAGAAAACTAAGAAACCTAGATAGGCAGGTATTTAGAAGAGTAATGGGAAATAAAACTAAGAGCCTTGTACTGCCTTTTGACTGCAACAGTGCAGGATGCATATTTGCATGTGCATACATAGGCAAAGGAATAAGCAAGCAAATAGCCAAAAATCAAGCTAAAGTAATCAATCGTGAACAATAAACAGGGAAGCACTATAGTACCAGAACAGGTGGACAGAGAAATTAAGTGTAGTTTATTCTTTGTAATAGACTAGCATTATCTTTGCTAGATTCCATTTTGAACAACGCTTATTAATAATGCATTTAATTTAACAATATCTTTTAGTAAGAAAAGAAAGGTTAGGGATTAACAGATTCAGTGCTCCTAAAGTGTGTATATAAGGAAAATGCTGAAATACTGTGTATAGCAAACTGCTGCAGCTATTAATATAATCTCTGAAGGGTTACAGATTCTGTCTTTTAAGCAAAAATATCAGTGACATTTGGAACTGTTTGTTTAAAACTGCAGACTGACAGAATGGGGACATAAAAACATACGGCTAAAGAGAATAGATGCAGTGATGGTATACACATTTACTTACTATACTGATATTTAAAATATATCCCTTGACGTGCACATTTTTCTCTATTTTTGCAAACTAGTTTTCTGTAAAGTGCTTGCTGTAATTCAAAAGAATGATAATTGGACTTATTTTTAACATAAAAAACAAACCCTTTAATGTTTCCTCGTAGTGTGATGTTTTCTTCTTGTAAATTGTAAAGCTATCTGTCAGTTATTAAAAGTGCTTTAAAATCTTTAAAAATTACAAGTACTTAATGAACGTAAGGTAGTTTAAGAGACTTTTATATTCCCAAATTTAATCCAGTATGCACAAAACTGAGAACATTCTACTAACAAACCAGTAGAAAAAAGATGGTCAAAATAAATAATTGTTTGTTATTGTGCAGTGAAATGGCTTAATACCTGCTATTTACTAACGTTAGCACTGTTCATACTACATAGATAGCTCCTGAAATATGAAGCGTATGGTGCCACAGAGATGGATTGTATTATCACACCATTCCCCTTTCTCCCTAAAACAACGAGTAGCTCAGGGAGATGTGGGGTTGGTGTAACCAGTGAACTACACCATCTCAAGCTATGGGCATTCACAAAGCAGCAGAAATGGACAAGTTAACTCTCTCATAAATCCAATTATTTGGCATTGCTGTGGTTTAACCAAGCAGGTAGCTAAACACCACACAGCCGTTCGCTCACTCCCCTCAACGGGATGGGGGAGAAAATTGGAAGAAAGGTAAAACTCATGGGTTGAGATAAAGGCAATTTAATAGGACAGAAAAGGAAGGGAAAATAATAATAATATAAAAGAATATACAAAACAAGTGATGCACAATGCAATTGCTCACCACCCCCTGACCGATGCCCAGCCCGTTCCTGAGCAGCGGCTGCGCCCCACCCCAGCCAACTCCCCCCGGGGAGAAAATTGGAAGAAAGGTAAAACTCATGGGTTGAGATAAAGGCAATTTAATAGGACAGAAAAGGAAGGGAAAATAATAATAATATAAAAGAATATACAAAACAAGTGATGCACAATGCAATTGCTCACCACCCCCTGACCGATGCCCAGCCCGTTCCTGAGCAGCGGCTGCGCCCCACCCCAGCCAACTCCCCCCAGTTTTTTTGTTCAGCATGACCATCATATGGTATAGAATATCCCTTTGGCCAGTTTGGGTCAGCTGTCCTGGCTGTGTGCCCTCCTAGCTTCTTGTGCACCTCCAGCCTACTTGCTGGCAGGGCAGTATGAGAAGCTGAAAAGTCCTTGACTTAGTGTAAGCATGGCTCAGCAATAACTAAAACATCAATGTGTTATCAATACTATTCTCATACTAAATCCAAAACACAGCACCATACCAGCTACTGGGAAGAAGATTAACTCTATCCCAGCTGAAACCAGGACAATATCCATCCCTTATTCTATACCATCTACATCATGCCCAGGTCCCACACTTTCCAATACATCCCAATTAATCACCACCACCTTTCCTGTCTTTTGATATATACACTCAGATATCATTCCCTTAGTCTATGGGCCATCCCTATAAAATGTCCATTGAGTTCATTTGGTCCATGACTTTGGGCTCCGTCACATAACAGTCCTTCAGGGCAGAAGAGGTGAGGTGTGGTGTACTGTTGCATGCTGAAGCTAGGTTGGCTCCATCACCCCTGAGCTTGTCTGATTCTATCATTGCTGCACTTTGCACAGCTTCACCAAAATTCTTCATTAATTTGGGTGATTCTTACTGTAATACTGTTGATATGGCATATAGCAACTATACTAGTGATGATATACAGTATTATATAGCAATTAACATCATACAATTGAAATCATTGGCTATTCTCATCCAAAATCAAATCTCCTTGAGGGACACATCGGACTTCCCCATCCTTTAGCATTAGCCACTAAGTGAACCCAGGTCCTTGAGCAAAAGCAACCCCACGGATGGGTTTGCCTTCGCCCGAGGCAGGAATAACCCCGGCTGTCTTCCACAACATACTTTTTATGTGCACTACAGGGACTTTATCCCCTTCTACAGTATGTAAAAGTTTTGTTTGGGCAGGGCCAGCTCGGTTGGCAGATCCTCTAGCGTTGACTAACCAGGTAGCTTTTGCTAAATGCGTATTTTTGGAGCTATCTATGTATGTTTAAATGTCCCAGCACCCATTGCTCTCAGTGTAGTGTTTAACAGTCTGTTGTATCGTTCAATTTTCCCTGAAGGCTGGTGCATAATAGGGGATGTGATATACCCACTCAATGCCATGATCTTTGGCCCAGGTATCTATGAGGTTGTTTTGGAAATGAGTCCCATTGTCGGACTCAATTCTTTCTGGGATGCCATGTCGCCATAAGACCTGTTTTCCTGGGCCAGGAATAGTGTTTTGGGTGGTGGCATGGGGCACAGAATATGTTTCCAGCCATCCGGTAGTTGCTTCCACCATTGTAAGCACATGGCGCTTGCCTTGGTGGATTTGTGGGAGTGTGATATCATCGGTCTGCCAGGCCTCCCCATATTTATATTTCAGCTATTGTCCTCCATACCAGAGAGGTTTTAATTGCTTGACTTGCTTGAATGCAGCACATGCTTCACATTCATGGATAACCTGTGCTTGCCTCTGCTGAAACAAAGATAATCCTTCCACTCAGGAATGACAAATATCAGCATGTTGTAATTTCTATTTAACCACTAGGAAGAAAAACTTATGAAACTTCAAGTCTTAAAAACAAGATTGAACAAAGGACCTTCTTATTGTCACTTAATCAAATGTAAACCTGCAGCCTGAAGCCATCTTTTCTCCTGATGATCTGCCTTATGATTGCAGTGGATGGTCACATACTGCACTCTCCCTTCACAGTACTGCATTGTTTCATGACATCGCCACTACAACAGATAGTCCCTTTAACCATTTAGGAAAAGTTTAAGACATATTTTGCATTCACTTTTAGCATTCTTATTTTCTCTTTTTGGAGAGTTTGCTTTTTTGCTCTAAGAGTAATACCTCATAGCTAAGCTCAGAAAACCCTTTACCACAGGCTATTTCTTTAAAAGTTATCAGGGAAACTGGAAGAATGAGAGGAGTTTGAGACAAAAAGAATGCAGCTAAGTACTATCACGCCATCTTACTCAAAGTAAACACAAGTAAAAGCAGAGACCGAGGAGAAAATGCCAGTTGCAATTGTGTTAAAGACCTAAGGAAGAAGGGAGTTACAAGAAAGTGGTATAGAACTAGTTAAAATAAATTCAAAAATTCTTGATTAAAAAATTGAAGAGACAAGCACAGACTCCAAGCCATAAGACCAGTAAAAAGAGTCAAAGAATCATCACTATTCTTTCCTTTGGAGACTTCCATTATGGTTTCAAGACATCCTTATTCATAATGAAAATATAAGAACAGTTCCAGCTGTCAGGTACCCTCTTTATTAAAAGAGCCCAGATTAAGGGGAAACTGGAATGTAACAGAAATATACTTCAAAAAGCAATTGATATCACCTAGGGATATCTCACTCCATTTTTTGGCTGCTGCAGATACTTGACAGTAAGCGCATCTTGATCCCTGCTATTCAGTGTATTGTACAAAGTAAAATCTCCCAGATTAATTGGCTTAAATTACTTGTTTACTGAAATCTGCATCTGTAAGATGGGATATCTGGATGAAATGTAATGGACTGTAATATGTGAAAAGACACATTGGATAAACCTAATGGTTCTTTCTGCTTTTGAACTATAAAAAGAGGAATAGTCCAATCATCACTGTTTACAGGGCTTATTTAACAATACTTTGGCAGCACAGACATATTTCAGACTACTAGCAAAGTGTATACCTGTGTAACTACAGGTATTAAAGGTTAAACATAAACTAACAATAAACTACAAGTTTAGAACTACAAATGAATCCTATACCCTTTCAAACAGGCAGCATAAATACTAGCAGAACTGTCACAATCTGAAACTAGGAAAACTTGTGTTTTGCTCATCGACCACTCTCTCTTCTTTTCCCTTTCTCACAGTCTAATCAGCACTTACATAAAACCTCTCCTTGGCACCTTTTTTTGTTCTAGTATTCTCATCAATTTTCTTTCAGATTTCATGACTATCTGTCCTTAGCAGCCACTGGGGTATACATTGAACAGAATGTCATTTTTACCTTCCTCCTTACATCACCCCACTTGAAGAATTTGTCTCAGACACAGAATTTGTTTCTGCACATTCATAAAAGTGAGACAGATATGGTAAGGATGTGCAATGATGTAAATAAGGTGTTCAGCCTATGCCTCAATAATTTATTTAAAACAACAGAAAAATTAATTTTATCTCAGTAACTTTGACATCAAGACTAAAGCATTTAACTGGATATATACATATGCTATGAATATACCTATTCTTTAAACATCTACTTTAGTTTTCTTATATTCAGTCATCATGTCTGAAACAAGGAAGTACATAATTATGAAAAGTTAGCATTTGGATTTACAGTACAACCAGTGAGAACAATTAATTGAAGGAAAAGTACCAGGCACTAATTAAAAACTACTTTTTTGAAGTTACTGACAGTACAAATTTCCTGAATTTCTGTGAGACTGTTCAAAAATTCATCAAAGCACTTCCACATAAAGTTGGGCTTTGAAATATATAATCAAACTCAGCGTTAGTATAGATCTCCCTGCCCATTTTCAGCCTGATTGCCTAAGGAAGCAAAGATAATGTAACCACCCAATATGCAAGCCTCCCTCTTCCAGCCCCTACACTTTAAAAGCTGTTGACCAGTTTCTTTCAAAAACAGAAAAGTGTTTCCTGTTTTCCTGTAGAGGAAATAAATAATATATTATATTAATAAAAAAATAAGTCTTTCCTGTTTTCCAAGTAGAGAAAAGAGATGAATTAGTGGCTCTTCTGAGAGAAACCTGGACTTTGTCTCCCCAGCTACTGATTAAACAGAGTATATAATCAGCTTCCACAAAGCTGCAGCACACACTGCCACATGTGTGCATTTCTTAGAAGGATTAGAGGTATCCAGTGCTCTAGTTTAGAAAGACACACTTATTAGATCAGCATCACAACAGCTGAGGCAAAATCTTGTCTACTTATAAACACTACAGAGATCACTTTCAGTAAAAAGCCCAGAACATCTTAGAGCTTCAGCAGTTGTTGAGAAACCCAGTGTTGAGTCAGGGTTTGAACTTTATAAAAGCTGTAGACTAAATTACATCCTGAAATGCAAGTATTTTTTATCTCTAGTTGTCTGTACCTGAAGTTTGTGGAGTGAGTTCATCTTTGTCTCTGCTATCTTCATAGTCGCTTTGTTAGATATTTAAGTGAAACCATAAAGATGCACAGAAAAAAGAAGTAGCTCACTTTATGCACGACACTTCGGCAAAGACAGCCAACAAAACAAATTTTAGAACTGTCTCTTCTCTAGAAATAACCCTACATGAAAAAAGTACTAAAAAAAAAAAAACCTAAATGCGGCAGGACAAAAAAAAACCCTGCTTCCACATGTCAATATAGTGTAAAAATTCTTCATCTTTTAGATAAAACTCCTGCAATCCATGCAATTCAGATGCCACACATTAGATTTTCAGTGTATGAGTACCTTGAAGGCAAGTGCAGCTGCCTTGGATGTTTGACAAATAAGTTTTTTTAGCAGGACAGGGGGGAAAGGTATATTTTAAAATGTAAGTGACAATTGTTTTACTTTAGAGGGGTTCTCAAGATTTGGGCATCATCTTTCTAATTTTTGCAGAGAAGAAAGAGGACCAAATAATCTTTCAAAACCCTTTATCTATTCCACTTTTCCCATAAGTCTACTGGAAACTCAACAACAGTAATAACCTGTGGCTCAAACTGAAAACCAGCACAAAGAGGACTCTCCACTGTAACGGAGTGGAAGAACTGAAGATACTCTTACACTGTCCAACAGTTAACACAGTTGTAATGCTTAATAAAACATTAATAGCGTGATGCAGTTAATTACATCCATATTTTCAGAATTAAATTCTTGACTGAGTTCAGAGGCGCTTGGGTTCCACCTTAAATGTTCACTCACTGTTACTTTAAAAAACAATTACCTAACCTGTAAAAACTTACAAATTAGCTTTTGGTAGAAAATTGCATTAGTTGGATTTTTATATAGTTCCTGTTCCACAGAAGTTGGATTTCCACAGAAGCTGCCTGAAACTATTTGCAAGGTGACTCATGTATCTGGTTTGCATTAGAATTGGTATGTATCAGCTGCCTTAGCTGGTACACAGCTGAAACAATGAAGAAAAAAGGTAAATGGAAGAAAGGTACAGAGTAACTCCTTTGGCTCTGACATTCTTCCTTGAATTCCAAGCATTAATGGACCGAATCTTATGAAAACAAAACCCACTGAGTTCATAAAATCTGTCCACATTTAGCTTCAACTTACTACACAGATGTGTCCATTAACATCCAATAGACTACACAGTCTGGGACTTGTGGTCAGAGTGACAGTGCTATACGACAAAGCTTTTTTATCCAAACAAACAGAGATTTCCTCAGCACACTTGTTCAGGTAGGCATTGCCAATCAGTTCAGAAAAGTTTCTCCAGACATCGCACTACTTACAAGAACACAGGAAAATTTTTCACTCTCAGGAACTTGCCTATGACTGGCAGCTGATGGAAGAGTTTGTGAGAATTACTGAAGCAACACGCACTGCATGTGGCAATCTGGCCCCTTTGTGTTGTACTGAATAAAACAGGCACTCAGTAGGTATTTACAGAAATTATTGTACTTTTTTTTTTTTTTTTTAAGCTTAGATTCTTTAGCTACAGGTTTATGCAACTTCTCTGTCAACAATCTTTGTAAAGTTAAAGAGTAATACACTTCCATGTCCAAGGTCTTGAAGTGACAGTAAAATGATGTACTACTTTTTGTCACCTCCTCCTGAAAAGTGTATGCTTTGACTTGGTAGAACAGCTGTAGCAAACTGTGATTGCTGATGTACGAAATGAGAGCATTTGTTCCATGAACAAAAGGGAAAACAGAGCGCCCTGCAAGTTCACTGCTCTGCTGAGCTATTCACTGGGTACAACACAGAAAAAGTAACATGACTTTTCAGCGGCATTTTAAATTAATAGTTTTCATTTTAAATAATGTCATCTATTTCTGTCAGAGTTAGTCATTTACAGTTTTCACAGCCAGCCTCAGGGTAGCTCCAGTTCTGAAGACCCAGGCAAAAGAGGATTCCGTTTCGGTAAGGACTTTATCTTCCACCCTGAAACACTGAGTCCTGCCGCTACAGCCACTGTATATCGTTACTACATGAAACATACATTCTACAGTACTAGATTGTCTTACTATCTACTATGAGTAAAGCCGCAGGTCTAGGCCATTTGTGTTTTGCCTTGCCCTACTTCAAAAGATTTCGATCAGAACTTGAATATTGCCTTCTGATACGAACATGGGAAAATGCCTAAAGCTATCTGAATTAAATTTGGCACAAAACATTGCTCTGAAAGTATTATTTAACTAGTTTTAGCCTACAGCAAGGTTTTAGCCAAGCTATAAACTCCCTAATAATAAGATGCCTAATAAAAGTGCTGACAGACCATTCACAGCTTCAGCAGTGCTCATTAAAATGCACTAGAATAGAACATCTTCAGGATGACGGATTCTCAGTGCCGAGGAACACCTGACATCTTGATAAACATGCACATTTATCGGCATGTGCACTACATACTCACTTTTCCTCTCTGGACAGCATGTAATTACATTACTTTATGCAAAAATAATGACTTTGGCACTGAATATTAATGACCTGTTTAGTAACTAACATAAAATCATATCCTACCTCTACAGAAGAACATGCAACTTTAACCAACATTTCCATAAAAATTAACTTCAAAGGAATACTTTTACTGAAGGATTTCATAATGGATTACTTGCCTCAGGGCTTTTTTTTTTCTGGCTGTCCTAACTCTTCTTTTTTTCATAAATCTGCTTAATTTTGAAAATACGCCCATGTGCTACAGGATTTCCTTTTAATCATACAAGCCATTCCCCTGAAATAGTGGAAAAGTACATAAGTATTGTTTTCTTGTCTAAAAGTCATATGTTCAAGCATTTGGGATACACAAAAGAACTTTGGTACTTTTAGGAATAGCAGAATAGCATCCAGACTTGGATTAGTAGTCTGCAAACATGAAGGCTGGGAGGATTTTAGTTCCTGTGGAGGGGATTCCCAAAAAGCAGCAAATAGAAACCTCATAAATGTTCATGAGATTTATGAAATTTATATATGAAATTATAAAATCATAGCATAATTTATACGCTTGCTTAACCCAACCTCCTCCTCAGAGCAGGGCTAACTTCAAGGATAAGTCAGCTTGCTTAGGGCCTTGTCCCATTAAAGTTTGAGTGTCTCAAGGAAGGAGGTCCTACACCTCCTTTGGACAACTCTGTGGGAGATCCAGACCCACATTTTCCCCCTCAAATCACAGAGGTGCTCCAAATCCTCTTGAAAATAGCTCTGACATACATGTAATCACTAAACATTTACTGGGCTCTAGTGTAGGGGCTAAACAGGACTAAGCAAACCACTCACATGAGAGAGCACGGGCCCAGGTATCCTCCTTCTTCCAGTGCCTGTGAGCAGTTTGTATTACACCACAATTTAATAAAATGCAAAAGAGACATTGGAGCAAGAACTGGAATCCCAGCCTAACCCCTGGAATCAATGGCTGAAACACCACCCTCTGGAACCATACCTAATTCCTTCATACTGGTGTTATTTTATTCAGAGCAGAACATAACACAAAGGAAGTCCACTGACTCCTGAAATTCATTTCCTTCAGTCACAAATCCCTCCCACGTAATGATTACCTTAATACAGAAATGGAAGTTTGATACAAAGCCTTGCTGGCAGGACACTGTTCAGAAAAGTGCTTCAATCCAATAACATGAAAGGTAGAAAGAACAAAACAAGAATATTGACTAAAGAGCACAGATAAGAGTTTACAACTCAGACCTTAACAGAGTTAAATGAATTATTTCATTAAAATATATAAAAAAAAATTGTTTTTGTTATAAATCATTCCCAATTTCTAAAAAGCTTTCTTATTTTTTAATTGCCTACAAAGCATCTGTTTTCCAGCATGAAAACATAATTTGTCATACCAATTATTGATCTCTACAGAGCCTCTAATGGGACTGGCAGTCACAGAACCACACAGTTTTCAACATCCATAATGCAGCTGCAGGAAATAATTCTGCTTTTACAAGGCACTCTAGCCTGAAGTAGCAGGTTACTTGAAACATCATTTCTTCATGGGAAATAGGTGTAACATATAAGGATCTACAGTTGTCAACCACTTGCTTTTTTTTTTTTCTCCCCTCCCCTTGAAGAACCAAGTGACATGTACAACAAGGGTTTTTTAACCAAACAAGTCGTCTTTGCTGCTCAGGCATACCTTCTAGACCCCTGGATCCACTACTGTCCAGTGCCCATGCTATCACCTTTCTGTAGATCAGCAAGCTCTACAAGTTAACTACTCCTCTGTGATAGTGATCCATCTTTTCATAGCCCTCTATTTATTTAGACCATGTATCAGATGAGAAAAATTACAGAAAATTACAAAATGCTATGAACAGATATGTTACAGAAGAGTCAGAGAAATTACAACCACATACCATGTCACAAAAGAGAGTCCAAGAATGCCAGTGGTCTCAAAACAGATCTTCAGCCACTATTTTGGGTTTGCTTGCCTTACACATTTTTTCTCACAGTATTAAGTTCTTGGATGTTTCCAAGAAGACCTATAGATGTCTTATGTAGCCTTTGCCAGGAAAGTATTTTATGCCCTTTCTCTGCTCTGTGATACAGTTCATGAATTCTCTCACATTTCTGACCATTTCTACAATTCTTCTTTAGAAACCAGAGCAATTTTTCCCCATAGAACACGAGGCACCCCGAGGATTTAGCCCCTTATTACCTTACTAATTACCCTATTACAGGATTTAGTTCCTCTTAGCGTATTTTCTGAAAACCTTCCCACTATTTTCTCAGAGCTCCTTTCCCAGGAAAAAAAATACAAGACTTCTGCTGGACTGTCTGCTTTTTGCAGTCTGAGGTCTTAACCATAAAGGATTGAACATTCATCAGACTCAGCTATGTGCTAGCCAGTATCACTTGTTCTCTGGTCCCAGCAATTCTTTCAGGTTTTACCCTGAACCAGAATCACCCATTCAAAATCAGAAATCTTTCTATCACAGCTTTGAAACACAGCTGAAAAATATTCTGGGTGCACTTGAACACCGCTATATATACAGGAGTCTTAACGCCCTTTCAGAAAGTGGTGGATAAAGGAAAAAAACTCAGGCTGCTTATTTATTCCATAAATAAAATTCGTTAAAGTCTTAAACTCCCACCACACAGGATCACCTCTGTAACTCACATTAATCGAAGTCTAACAATCTACTTATTTAAATATATTCGCAACTGTAGTTCAACCAGCTTTTCTTTCATTACGAATTTTTGAACTTAACGCACTTTTTAATGACAGAGATCTACCGTTTTTGTTAAAAAATGAAAACAGTAAGAAAACCAAAATCTGTGGCATACAGTGAACCACAGGAAGATGGAATTTCCCCCCCTATTTGCAACAGACACGCTTTACCATGTGGCATGTTCACAAAGAGCGACTGCTCCATTTATCAGACAAATCTCAAATCAGGGGGGAAAAAAAAAAAAAAACCACAACAAAAAAACGCTGCTGCAATTCAATTTCCAGTTGATGCAGCACTGTTCTATCTGACCCAGTGTTTCAGAGCATCAGATAATAAACCAAAGCCATAGCACAAAATCTCTTTATTGGTCTAGTAAAAAGGAGTTGTAAATTAGTATGCCTTAGGGACACATAAAACTATAGCACAGCAAATAAAAGCAGCGAAGAAAGGCAGTCGGGTATGATGAGCTGAACAGGTTGGCTTACAGTTTTCCAAGACTGGACAGGCCCCCACTTTTACAGAACTTACGTTAAGGTTAGAGAAGAAAAGACCATAGAAACTTGGAGACAACATGTCAAACTATAAGGATGCATTGTTTAGAATATTAACAAAATCAGAAATTACCTATTAGTATTGAAACATATGGGTCTTTTGAAAATCTAATTTTTGATAGCTTGAGAACCCCCTCCAGAACACTTGCTTCAGAGGTATCATCATTTCAGTGGATCCAGAGACTGATGTCCATTATAAAACATCAGTTAGATTCTAATACTTTATATTGTGTGGTACTTGTCATATAAGATTACCAAAATTCTCCAGTTACCAATTACACAAGAGCATATGGTCCCTAAGAGGTAGGCATTTGTTATAAACTCACTTTGAGACCGAGATGCCTCCTCCACTATTGTTCTGCTGCATGCCAAATATACACTGGCTATTGTCTGATTACTAGAAAAGGTGTTTTCCACAATAATACTTCGTATTACCAGTTACCATTTAGCTTAACTGTAATGTACCTTGTATCTCAAGTGTCCTGTTTTGGGCTACTGTGGACAGTAGGAGTAAAGCAGCAAGCCTGTAGGTAGGATTACTGTGCCTGTGGGAATGGAATATCTGTTGATTTGCCAACACACTGTCACATTTAGATTCACACAATTTACCTAAGAATTTCTTACCATTCCTTCCTTGATCCACACCTAATCTCCTGAAGAATTATTGAATGGTAGATTTCTGCTGCACATGCCAGGTTGAAACCACCCCTCTTGAAAGACTATCCTATTATTTTATTTATCAAAAGACAAAGCATTAATCCAGTTGAAATAAAAATCTCCTTCCAAATCCTAGGGTTCATATATTGGTATGCAATTTTTAAGATACTGAAGCTTAAAAATACAGGAACATAAGGATATCCCTGTTGGGTCGGAGCAGTGTCCCACCTGGACCAGCATCCTGTCTCCATCAGTGGCACAAGCAGATCCTACCTGGGAGAAATCACACAAGCCCAGTCTTCGTATTCTGCTTAGAATCACAGAATCATTAAGGTTGGAATGAGAAATATCAATGCAAAAAAATTGCTGCACAGGAGCTGTAAGGAAATCAGTGCACCCCTGGAATTTGTAGTGTTGGAATTTACAGGATTGCAATTTCCCTGTGTTTTAAATGACAAAACTTTTAGACCTATTTTACGTACAAGACTGTATTATGTAAAACAGCATCCCTATACACTTTCTCCATATTTCAAAAGAGGGGTTTTGCCCTTTATTGTCACTACTCCTTTGAAAAAAAGAATAAACTTGGAAATTCTTTTCTTGCAGAATTTGAATCTCAGCAGACCATCTTGCTTTTTATATATATA
>NW_009229889.1:0-250 GCF_000690835.1 Fulmarus glacialis
GCCGTCAAAGCAGGGCTCAATTCACCGGAGAAGCCGGCGCCAGCCACAGGAATGTGTTTCATCTCCAGCCAGCTGACCCGTGGCGATTCCCGGCAGCCGCCCCAGTTTTGGGCTAGAAGTAACCTATTTACATAAGGCGAGCTCCCTGTGAGCCCTGGGCCGGCGCAGCATCGTGCAGGGGAAGCTGCAGAGAAGCAGAGCTGCCGCTCATCCAGCCCCTGCAAAGTCCCCAGTGCAGGGTGAGGCCCAG
>NW_009229889.1:451-832 GCF_000690835.1 Fulmarus glacialis
AGCCAGGAGGAAGGAGACGTGCGCTCAGCATCGTCCTCCACGGAGCAGAGGCTGTCTGCAGAGCGGGGTGTCCCTGCGGGGGTGCAGGCTGGCCCAGCTCCCCGTCCCCCGGTCTGGCTGCAGGGCTGCCCCTTGGAGGCGCCTGTGCCGGGGCTGAGTGTTCCCCAGTGCAGACTGGGGAGAGCCAGCCCGGCTGCCCCTTCCCAGCGCTCCTGCCAGCACAGCCAGTGCCAGCGGGGAGCTCACTGCCCGGGGAGGAACAGAGCCACGGGGAGCCGCGCTCAGGGCATGCACAGCGAGGGCAGGATTCGTCCCCAGAGGGGAAAGTACTTTCCACAGAGGCAGAAGCGCTGGTTCCCGTGGCACACACACCCCGGAGCT
>NW_009229889.1:1317-1614 GCF_000690835.1 Fulmarus glacialis
GTGTCCCAGGCTGGCAGTTACGCAATTGCCTTTCCACAAACACAAGGAATTGCTCGAAGGGATTTGTGCAGAACAGCATGGAAGGAAAACAAACCTGCTCTTGAACTTTGCGAGATAATATGTTATTCAGAGCGACTTGCCATCTGGGTCACCCCCTCTTTAACCCTTCAGGACATGGTCTGGGCCAGGATGCCTGCGGTTTAGATCAACATGCAGATGAGGGAGATTTTTTCCTCCTGCCATTTTGCTCTTGCAGCTTTTAAAGCAACTAATAAAAAAGGTCATTTCTGTCCCCGC
>NW_009229889.1:1674-5397 GCF_000690835.1 Fulmarus glacialis
GGTCATTTCCGCCCCCGCCCCCCCCTCCCGCTGCTGCAGGCCCAGGAAGCTCCCAACCACCTTGTTGCTGCTTTGCTGCCCTGGCACAGCCCCTGCTAATCCTCACACAGTATTGGCAAAAGGATTTCGGGAGCGCAGGCCAGGGCTCGCAGGGGTGAGGTTTGTCCCCCCGGCCCTCCCGCAGCAGCACCACTTCTACCTAGGGTTTTATTATTATAATTATATATGCACCCCCAATTACTCCAGGTCTGGGTGCTGACACCATGCTGGTCTAAGACCAGGTCTAGACCCAAACTTACTCGGCTGGCAGTGTGACTGAGAGGGCAGTGCCCTGCCTGTACCCAGGGCCCTGTCTGCAGGCAGCAAAACAAAGAGGACTTGTTCTG
This sequence comes from Fulmarus glacialis, assembly GCF_000690835.1. Classification (NCBI taxonomy): domain Eukaryota; kingdom Metazoa; phylum Chordata; class Aves; order Procellariiformes; family Procellariidae; genus Fulmarus; species Fulmarus glacialis. Next base: position 2,061 of record NW_009229889.1, read on the forward strand.
GAGGCAGCTTGCATCAGAGCAAAGGCGATTGTTCTCATCGGATTTTATGAATTCCCTCCAGAGTTCCTACGTAACACAAGTGTATTAGAGGACTTTATCCCTGCTAATTTCAGACTACAAAGTCAAACCGTCTACCAGATGAATCTGCACAGGCAGGCTTGTTTTTATGCAGCACCAGCGATAGCGCCTGCCAAGGGGCTCGTCATGAGCTCATTAGCAAAGGGCATTGCATCCTAAGCAGGAGAACCGAAAAGGAAACATCACATTTCAGCCGGAACCCCTCTCCATGTTCCGGGCACTTTGACTCACACCTACAGCACATCCCGGGAACAGCAAGCATGAGGTGTCACTGATCCCTGCCCAAAGCATTTTGCAATTGAAAGTGCCAAGAATAAATAGCCCCATCCTCCCCCACCACCCCCCGAGGCTTTTCACAGCCAGTGTCTGGAGCAGCTCAAGGGCAGCTCTTGGGGCCCTCGTCAGCTGCACCCAGCACCGGAGACTCATGAAGCAGCAACAAATGGCAAGTGAAGGATGGACAAACCTACCTCATGGGGAAACCCCCCACGTGCAGACATAAAATAGTGAGGTGACTGCGTGATGTAAAAATACCTATTTAACGCTGACATCAGTTTGTGCCTGAACACCATGGAAAAAACAAAAAAAGCAACCACAAACTAATGTTGTAAGAGCAAAGGTAAAAAACTTCTTCAAAAAGTACAGAAAAGCACAGGACAGCCATCAAAGAGACTTTGACCAGGAGAACTTGATAGCAACAGCTGGGGAATATGAAACTAAAGCTACAGGGCTATAGCCGATTGAAGAGGGTGACCTTCCACCAGCAGATCCGCAGCTTTCCTGTTACAGCCCCCCCTCTCCTCGGCACGCCTGAGGGAAGCCGAAGGATGGACCGGGGAGATGATCCCAGCATCACCCACCTCCCCACTCTTCATTTCTACATAAACTTGCTGCTTTATCCCGAGCAGCTGTAACAAGCAACAGCATTCCCACACTTACCCAGTTTTCTTTTGCACTATCACGATGGCTTACAAGCTTCACAAGGGGAGAAGTCATTTATCTGAAAATGGTTTGATAAATGAATGTTCCTCTTAAAAGAGGAACCAGTGATTTGGAGTTACTCTGTTACCTTTATTTCAGTTATGCACTGTCCTCTCACTTTCTGACACTTCCTTCCTGTCTATTTGTCCCAAGATTTTAAGCTGCTTAGGATACCTTTCAGGCTCTGCAGCTCTCCCCTAGTCGCTGCGGGTAATCCTGTAGGAGTTTCTTACGCATGTTTTGGCTCAGCTTAGATTAAAAAATGTCAATAGCTTTGTAGAAATGGGTTACCCAGCATGAGATCTAGTTTACAAGATCCTGAAACAGGAAACAGGTTGTTGGGAGATTTTAAGAGACAAGTTCTCATTTATCAAAGTCACATCATCATTCTGGTTGGAAGGGAGCTCCTCTCATCCAACCTTCTGCCATTTGGTCCCTCTGAGCCGTCTTTCCCCCAGACTATGTAGGCCCTGTTGCCTCGGCCTCTCCTCAAAGGGCAGGTGCTCCGGCCCCTGGCCAGCTTGGTGGCTCTCTGTTGGACTTGCTCATCGCTCTTGATGGGAGGCCCAGAACAGATGAGCTATTCCACACACAGTCTCACCAGGCAGGTAAGCCTTGCTGTTTGCATTATACCACCAGAAAATCTCTGAGCTTCATCGCTTCCTCAGTCACCAGCAACAACAGAAGCATCACTTACAATGAACAAAAAGAATTTTATTGGAACGTATACACACAGGGATAACAGAGGTATCTGAGTAATCAAATATGGAATGTTTAAGAAAGTTAAAATAAATAAGGATACCAAGTTTTGCCAGTGCTAGGTCCAGCACCAATATAAGTAAATGCCCTCTGAACAAGTTTGACTCTGACAGGACCATCCCTGCAGAGCCTGTAAAGATTCCTACCACCAGAAAGTGGCCAATAATTTTGGAATACAAAGAGTCACAATAGTGCTTTCTACTGATGTGCATTCACACTGTTTATTCACTACTTTCGTCTCTTATTTCTTTAATAATATCTATTAAATTCTGAAGTCCAAAAACATAACCCGTGTCTTGGCCCTCATGCACCACGCTATCTTCTCCATAGTACTTGCAGGTTGTGTGGGCAAAGTCTATCATACGGACATCAACAGTACTAGCAGTCGGTTTGTAGGCATATGCTCCTGCTGACTCATCTGAAGATTCCTCTGAAAGGTCCTCTAAGTCCTCTGGGTCTGAGTCAACAGCAACTTCCTGCCTTTCCTTTCCATCATAAATGATCAGCAAGGAGCTCGAATAGAAGCGGTAAGACTCCTGCTTCTCTAGGACAGACTTGAGTTCAGTCAGTTTTTTAATAACAGATTCAAAGAGTTCCCTGCGCAGGTATTTGCCGTTATGAAAGAACTGGTAAAGTGCTTCTTTAAATCCTTGGACTGAGAGTTTTCTTCCGTGGTATTTATTCATGAACATGAGCTGGCCAGTGCCTGCCTGGTAGACCTGCACATACAAACACCCACAAGGCAAGAGAAAAGGAATAGTTAAAATTGCTGGCAATAATGACTCAAAGCCTTGAAGGGGAAAGGGAAGGAAAAAAAAAAAAGACATGCTACAGAAAGCTCTTACAAGATGACATACTACTCTCTTAAAATTGCTCTTGCACAGTTACAGAAATTGCTAACGACAGATCCAGCAGCGTCTATGGAACTCAGAGGCATGGAGGAAATGGAAAATTCCTTCAGTTTAGATTTGAGCTTTTCCACCACGAATGTAAGAATGAGGAGTTTAAGTGAGATTAGGAAAGCTGCAGCCAAGATCTCCAAAGTCAAGCTACAATTTGTACCACAGCCACTCATTCAGCTCATCATCTGCAGCTGCTCACAGGCGTACCAGTTGATTCCCAGAATGCTGAGCTCTAAGTGACAGCAACCAGTATAAACCAGTATAAAACTAAGGTGTGCCCCATAATCCTCTGTATTTAAAGAAGTCAGAGGTGCTCCTGCAGGAAGATTCCTTCCTACAGAAGAGTAGTCTATACACCACACAGCTCGATAATGCCTAAACATCTGCGTCAAGTAAGGATTGCAGGTGCCTCCAAAGTTCCTCCTTGTTTTCCAGCACAGGTCTGTATTGGAAGGTGAATAATGGGCAGGCCCTGCTCAAATCCCAGCACAATGTGGTTAGAAATGCAGCTCCCACACTTCCATTTCTGCCTCGTGCTTTTCCCCAAAGTTAAACAGTGAGCTGAACACCAAACATGCCAATAGTCATGGGGTGGACAAGTCCTAGCAAACACTGCT
>NW_009229889.1:5431-11933 GCF_000690835.1 Fulmarus glacialis
AGAAAAGAATACAAACAAGTTGTTTCCCATTTGTGACTCTAGGAATACAGAAACAAGTAAACAAAAAACTCAGGTGAAAGTCCACGCAACTCTATCTCCTTATTTGACCAGAAGTCTTATCGCATTTACCAAGCCACTACTTCTCTGCACTTTGCAACAAGTCTACTTTAAGCAGTGAAAGATCTGTGGCTTTTCAAAGTCGACAAGAATACAAACAAGTTGTTTCCCATTTGTGACTCTAGGAATACAGAAACAAGTAAACAAAAAACTCAGGTGAAAGTCCACGCAACTCTATCTCCTTATTTGACCAGAAGTCTTATCGCATTTACCAAGCCACTACTTCTCTGCACTTTGCAACAAGTCTACTTTAAGCAGTGAAAGATCTGTGGCTTTTCAAAGTCGACAAGACAGAACTGATTGCTTCTTAATATTCTGGCAAATTTCCACATGCTTTATTCAAAATGCATGTACCGGCAGACCCTCCTTTCAACTGTTTCCTATGCTATCCTGAAAGGTTAATCGAATCAGTAATTTTACTACAGAGTTTTGAATTGCTGCTATTGTGCTCAGAGAACACATTCACTGATGTGAAGCGCATACTGCAGGTTGCTCCCGCAGACCTTCAACTGCTAAGTGATACTCAAAAGCCTCATTCTCCTCACTGAAGGAAATGAAGCTGATGAAGGGTCTAGAGCACAAGACTTATGAGGAGCACATGAGGGAACGGGTTGCTTAGGCCGGAGAAAAGGAGGTTCAGGGAGACCTTATCGCTCTCTACAACTACCTGAAAGGAGGTTGTAGTGAGGTGGGTGTCAGTCTCTGCTCCCCAGTAACTAGCGATAGGATGAGAGGAAATGGCCTCAAGTTGCACCAGGGGAGGTTTAGATTGGATATTAGGAAAAATTTCTTCACCGAAAGGGTTGTCAAGCATTGGAACAGGCTGCCCAGGGAAGTGGTGGAGTCACCATCCCTGGAGGTATGTAAAAGATGTGTAGACGTGGCACTTAGGGACATGGTTTAGTGGTGGACTTGACAGTGCTACGTTTACGGTTGGACTCGATGATCTTAAAGGTCTTTTCCAACCTAAATGACTCTATGATCTCAAGGACAGCAACACATGGGATGACTACATAAGCCAAAAACCCCACTAACAGAAATGGGTGCAAGTCTGTTGCCCTACACGTAGTTTTCCTCTCACCTGCATGCCACAAACTCGGACTCCAATAACAGCTGATGTACTCTGCTGACACTTGCGAATCTGATTAGCCTTCTTCTCTTCTGACGCATCATCTCCATGCTGTCGGGTTCCCATCTTAAGGTCCAACACACATGGTACTTCATATCGAGACGTTAGGTTTTCCAGCAAAATGAATTCTGATTAGTTAAGGAACAATCCTCAGAATGAGAAATACAGGTTTTAAAAACATTATCACAGATTTTATAGCCACAGTCTTAACTTTAAGCATACCCCAAACATGCCCAGTATATAGTAGCCTATCAAAAATTACAGTTACATAAACTTGGCATAAAGCAGAGCAAGTATCTAATTCGAGTTTCACTGGTCTCTAGAGAAGACAGGTGAATTTCCACATTAAGTGTAGGGGAAAAAAGTAACCAGGGTCATACAGAAATATACTGTGGCACCTGAGGCACATACTTGAAATTATGAAGTATTTCCTGCCTAGCAAGAGACATTTTCTTGTGGGAAATAACGATTTTGTGTGCTTCAGTTACCATTCAAAAACAGTGAAGCATTTTCACACCACCTCTGAAACAGAGAACTTAAAAAGCATTTCAGAACACCTGCAAAAATCCTGTTCCAGAGATATCACACACTTCTACTTAGATAATTTAATAATCCGCTACAGTGAAATGGTGAGGATACCAGCCATTAAATGCTTTCTATCGTTTTGAACAGTTTATTAGTCAGAGAATAATTTATTCACCAAAACTCCTCACACACGAGGAATTTGTTTACCTAAGTATATGATATTAATATTTTTGCAGGATGTATCGGTTGCATCCAAGCCTGTATACAGCAAGATCTTTTTTCCACAGAATGCACAGGGTGGAGATGTTTGCCTACAGTTCCAGAGCACAAAAACAGTGTGCTTCAGCTTCCATGGGTTTGGTCACTGTTTTTGTGTTTCTCATGCTCCAATCCTACATGACAGTTTACATTCAGCTTTTCCTTATCAAAAAGGCTCACTAAAAAGAGACTACTAGAAGCGGACAACTCCAAGTATTGGAATATCCTCTATATTTAAGGCAACATTAAGAAGTTGCTGAAACAGGAAAGATGACGCTAGTTTTTAAGATCACCAATACCAAAACAGTAACAAAAAGTGACAGAACTCTTCTCTTTTCAAAGCTTACATTAGTAGACTGGTTTTGTGGAAGATCCCAAACACAGTATGCTGTAAAACCTTTCCACTAACTAATCCACAACTTGTAGATTTGAATTAAGTTATCTCTACTTCCTAGCCTAGCTACTTTATTACATGCTGGAAAAGCCCATGTTCTGGAAATTGCTGGCAATCCCTTCAAAGTCACCAAATAAATCATAGCTTCAGAGAGTCTCTCTGGATTGCAGTTAAGCCTGTGCTGCACTTTTATCTGGCATGTTCAAGAAATAAAAAGCAGAGCCCTACTCATTCCATTGTTATGAGGTATTTTCAGGAAAGGATACTATATTGATTCCGGTGTTTTGCATTTTCCTTCATCCGCTGTAACTGCTGCTGGTGACATTTCATGCTCCAAGGATTATGGTGTTTAAACTGTGAACTGACATTTCCTTTTTTCTCTACAGTATAATACAAGACTTCAGATTTCTTCAGCCACTCAAACTCTTCCTCCAGTTTGTGACTAGAAAACAGAACAAAGCAGCACATCAGAGGTCAAGTAGAAAAATAAGAACTTTAAAGGTGTTGTCAGTGGATTTAACTTTACAAACTATTTTGCTCACCTTCACTAACAGATAGCATACGCTTTATTTTGCTTTCTGTACAACTGGACAAGTTGCCCATCAGTAATATTTCAACCTTTATAAAGCTACCTCCACATTAATATAAATTAGCATATAGCCAAATACGTTACAAACCATGTAGTAATTCTATTTATATATTCTTTACATGTGTGAATTACTTCCATAGAAGTAATGCAAGAAGTAGCAATATGCTTTAAGATTTATCTTTTGCTAAGGTTACTGTTTTTAGCACAATATACCACAGCTCACAGTTTACAGTGGACAATTAATATACATGAATGAGGGGAAAAATGTCACTAACAGGGATAAAGCAGGATTCCTACAAAAGTATGCCATATATAGTAACACTGAAATATTTACTTGTTATTATACCACTATCGTGCTTTTGCAGGTGGTTGGTGGTGGGTTTTTTTTGTGGAAGCTTCAAAAATAACATTGGGAAACCTTTTTCAATTGACCACAGCAAAAAAAATAATGAAAAGATTCAACACGCTACTAGGCTGAGGACATATTAGTTTCACTACTGAACCTGTCTGCACCTGAAGAGGTCAGGAAAAACAAAAGAAACAAGAGAAGAAAATGAAAGTTAAGAGCCATGGAGAATTCTCTGGAATTCTGGAGACCAGATCCTAACCTGACAGCAAAAAATGTTATGCTTCAACGCTCTGCATTCCAGTTCCCCCTATCAAACTTACCTTTTCATTTTTTCCTCTTTCCTGTGCTGTCGGACCCAATCCTTAGGTATCTTCTCATTTTCTAACAACATTGTCTTTTTGTTAGTCCATCTCAACAGCTTACTTTTGGGTTCACAGTCAGAATTATCTAAGTTTTCTAAGTTATCGTGGTCCCCATTTAATGGATATGCTATTAGACATAAGTTTCCATCTTCATCCTCTTCAAAGCTCACTGATACCACACCTGAAGAGAGAAAGGACACAGACAGTTATGAATTGCTGAAGTGACAAGCAAGCCTTTTAGAACACATGATTTTACACTAAGAATATAGCAACTCTTGGTTTTTTCTCTTACCCTGGTCCTTAGTTTCTATCTTGCCACAGGCCAAACCTCATCTGCCAACCTAACAAATATCAAAAGACCTAGACAAAAATGACACCTGACAAAAGACAATTTATCATATTGACAAAACAATGATGCAAAAGGTTCTTTTCTCTCTCTGATGCAGTCAAGTAAGAATCAAATAATAACAGGAGACAATTTCAATTAATAAAAGTTTTTATTAATTTAAAAAACCTGACTGGTCTGACCCTAAGCGAGATGTAAAACATTTGTTAACATCTTGCAGTGAAAAGTGACCTGCACCAAAAAAAAACCCACACCAAAAGCTTTAAGTTTTGCATGACAGCAAAGCAAAAAACACTTATCCAAACAACATTTGGTTAATAGATCCCCAGGGGAAAGGAAAGATTTGCAAGTAAAGCAAAACAAGGAAAATGTCACATTACAATAGAAACTAGTCCAAAAGCTTCCACTTAATCACCACGTTTAATTATACATTTTCTTCTCCTTTTTGGAATATATTTTATTGATACTGGTTATGCAGCAATCTTGTGAAATAAGTAACAAAAATGCAATACAGAACAAATCTGTTTGTTGTACAGAAACATGGTGAACGTTGAAAGCATTTTTTTTTTCTCATCCTCCCCTCAATAGTCTCTAGAGCACCGCATTGCATTTTAAGAGTCTTAGTGGAGCGCTCTGACAGAGATGCGCTCAGTGCTACATTAGCAAGTTTCACTGGTTAATGAAGCCATAACAATTATCTGAATTGTTTTTTAATTCTATTTTTCAGTCCTCTCTCTTTATTCTCATATCAATCAGTCTGCACAGTTCTTGCAGCTCATCACTAGGCCAGAGGGGAGAGGTCTCGGCGAGAGATTGGCACTTCTGAGCTGGGCAGGCGGCTCCGAGACCTACAGTAGCTGGGGCAGGGAGCGCAGAAGCTCTGACTGATAGTCCTGCTGCCACAAAGGAAAGGACAACAGGAAAAAAGGGGGGAGCCAGCTAGCAAATAGCCTTTGGCTTTGTCCTGGAAAAAATAACAGAGACGGACCAAGTGAGGCCCCTTGCCCCTAAATCCCTCCCCACGCTCCCCAAAAAGCCATATACACTAGTACAATTGTTCTATTACATTTTGAGAAGTATCATTCAAGGATCACATTTTCTTCCAGTCCAACAGAACTTGTAGTTAGATGTGTCAAAAAGTCTCTGTAAGCTTGCAGGGAGCATAACTTTGAAACATCTCCTGTGAAGTCTTCCGCCAGTTTCACAAACAGTATGCAAAACTTCGTCACCATTAGGGTTGTTAAAATCAATGTGCTTGAAAAAGCAACTCCATTTAAAAAAGTGCTTCAGACATATTATTTATTAATCACCAGGCAGCAGTTGATGGAATAGCGAAGAGAAAGAAAAGTGTTTCTGTTAACTAGCACAATGCTTAGAAGAACTGGAATTTCCACTCCTACGTAACATCTGACTCAGCCTCATCACGGCTACTTGATCCTTGCCTACCTAAATGCCATGAATTTTCATTTCCTTAACGGCAGAAGCAACACTGCAAATATTCAACAAGACACATTGCTGACATGTATTTAATGTGATCAAAATGAGAGTCAGAGGAGAAATCCAAACCCAAAAGAGACCACAACTAAGCTTACACAAAACACTGTCAACCAATCTTACCAAATCCCTGTAAAGAAACATTAAACAAGTGGCAAAAAAAAAAAATTTAGAAATCCACAAAAAAGCAGCAGAGCATTACTGAAAACATTCACAAGCTGTTAGCTACTTACCTGTGCCTAAGGGAGATATATGGGCTATCACCAGCAGAGCTGCTCTACTCTAATGCTGTTAGTCAGCCCAAACACCAACTTGGCAAGCATTTCCACCCTGCATCTCCACAGCCTGCCTCAGACAACATCAAAATACATGAAAAGAAAACCCTAAAATCTCTTCCACACAGAAGAGATTTCAGAGACAACAGAGAGCACAGCACGCTTGTATTTACAGAAAGAAAAAGCCCAACCCCATCCTAAGGTTTGGTAACTTACCCTCATATTGCGGAGTGAATTTACGCATTTCTGTTGGGAGAGTCTCATAGAACTGGTGTTCCCTCTGAATAAGGGGTTTACAGATGGTCTTGTCATTAAACCGGAGGACACAGGAGTGTCCTCCAACCTGGTGGACAAAAGGCTCGAGCAGGACTCCCTTGGAATAGTGCTCCACTTCCATGGCTCCAAATGCTGGGCTCATCCTTGTCGCACATTAGACAGAAAGCGGCGACAGGAGTGAAGGCAGTTCAGAGCCAGAAGCCTCCGAGACCTGAAGGTGTTTATTCCGATTCAAAAGTCTGTTAAAACAAACACAAGAGAGCACCGGGCCGTCAGTCTCCCCGCACGCTGAGGCCTGGGTAAGCAAGGCGGAGAGCCGCTGCCGCGCGGTGCCGCTAGCAAAGCCGCGGCGAAGGCTCCTCCGAGCCCAGAGGAGCGGAGCGGAGCG
>NW_009229890.1:0-22401 GCF_000690835.1 Fulmarus glacialis
GTGAAGTCAGGGTTTTCCTAAGCCTTACATGTCACACTCAACATTCCATTTGGGTTCACATGCTAACATTTATAACTGACTTAGTGTATAGTTTTAATAGGCTGTTTCATAGTCCAGCATATGAACATATTATATTCATTTTAAACCACAAGACATAGTGAACAACCATGCAGTCATTCGTAATATGTTGATAAAATTTACATTTAACACTTTATAAACCTCTTTGCAAAGTGGAATGTGCTGTAGGATCAGGTTGATGATGTCTTTTGGGTTTTAACAAGGAGTCAACCTTGGCTTGTCTGGACAACTGGTACAGGGCGGCTCATGCCCATATTCTTCATAATTAGTCTTGGACAAGGGGAAGAGGACGTTTTCTTCAAAAGAAGAGTTTTCTTCAAAGTCCTAGAATATATACAGTGGAAAGGGCTGGGGATCAGGGGTCAAGAACTCAGTCAAATGAAGTGTGGCTACCATACAAATCAACAAGTTGTGTGAGTACATAGGATGCCCCTTCAAAACAAATTGAAAAAGACAATTTTTTTTTTGCAGTATTTTCTTTGAATGTCTGAAAATTCCATGCTCTCAAAAATATCCTTGTAAGATACCATAAAGTACTGTATGGAGAATGAGTTTATGGGAAATGGAGGCAGTAGAGAAATATGTATTTTTGCCAAATGAAGCAAGACCAAAAAAACCCCACAAGAAAATGATAATTACTACTTCTCCAAAGAAGAGTCAACTAAAGATAAGAGGTACCATTGTGGCTCCTCTGTGGCATTGTGTTTTGCCAGCTAACACAAGCACCAAGCAACTAGGGTAGTACAGTTCCTCTAAGTCACTGAGGGGCTGAGCCATTGTTGTGCTTAACTAGCAAATTTGGGTAATACGCTGAAATAACTAAGGGCCCATCACAGCCCTAGTAGATTTCCTTCCATCAAAGCTCTTCTGGTGTTTGCTAGCAAAAGAAGCACAAAGCAAGAGGGACTCACAAATATCGGTCAGATTCAAATCAGTCCTTCCTATCTTTATAATTGGGAGGGATTCCTTCCTGACTTAAATTATTATTAAAAAACTACAGTAGTACAAGAGCACTCTTTGAAGAGATCCACACATTTATGAAGAGCTAATTACATTGTTGATCATTCAAAACAGATTCATTATGAACTCAACATGTGGCACAAAAGTCATTTTATGAGTGGCCTTATTCCTGCATCAAGCGAACTGAAAATCCTTGCAAAATGCCAAGAGTTATGAACATAATCCTCTAGCATGCCACGTCTCAGCAGGCAAGATTAAAAAGACAAAACAGAACACCTCAAGATTGCAACAACAAAGAGTTTATTAGAGTCAAGAATATATAACCAATGTACAGAAAACATTCAGAGTTGAAGTGTGAAATACTGAACGTTACTAAGCCTGTTAGTGATCATTTAACTGGCTGCCTATAGCTGGCTAACTTATCAGCACTTAAAAACGTTTTTTTAAGCAGGGAAGAAATGATTGTCCTTTCTAAAGGATAACATTGCCCAACGTGGGAAATAAAGGATCATACGAATTATATTTAAAACTTACTCAAGGAACAAAATTGGTGGGAAGGGAAGAGAGGAGATTGCCATAGTTTTGTGTTTTTTTTTCTGGCTGCCTATAGCTGGCTAACTTATCAGCACTTAAAAACGTTTTTTTAAGCAGGGAAGAAATGATTGTCCTTTCTAAAGGATAACATTGCCCAACGTGGGAAATAAAGGATCATACGAATTATATTTAAAACTTACTCAAGGAACAAAATTGGTGGGAAGGGAAGAGAGGAGATTGCCATAGTTTTGTGTTTTTTTTTTATTGTGGCCTCACTGCTGTAACTTTGTATATACTCGTGTTCAGTACAGCAATGATTTCTATTTTTAAATAACAAAATATATCAACAGGTAGAAGAATTTACCATCAAATCCAGCCTCTTCCAGTTGTCTTTGGCTTGAGAGGAAGTTGCTTACCTCAACCTTTGAGGCTCAAATGTTTTCACTGGAAAGAAATGCCATAGCATCTGAGCCCCAAGGATGGTATAAACAACCATTTTCCTTTAAACCTTCAGTGAACAGAGACTCAAAAAGCTTCTCTACCTCCTGAGCTGTCAATTCTCCATGCTACCAAACCTGCAGCTTTTGCCTTCCAAAACTGTTTGGTGAAGTCCACAAGGGCTTGAGAAAGTCTCTTTCTTGAGCATTTGCTTGTTTCCACCACAGGTAGGCAAAAGGCTTATTTTCTCCAATACTAAAAGAAAAAAAAAAACCAACCATATAGCACAGCATTTACTCAACTTGGTTTACTCCCAATGAACAAAAGTTGTGCGTAAATTGACCTCTGTGTTTAAAAACATGGTGAACTGCCTAAGGCAGGCGATTTTCTCAACCCTTCATGAGAACAAACAGCATGGAAACCAACTCTGTCTGCCCGTTGACAAACGGTTTCATCCAATCTACACAAACCTGCTGGTAGACATTCCCTATTTTATTTTTGGCATCCAATAGGAGGAAAAGAGAAGCCCTGTCCTGAGGGAAAGGAACTACAGCTGCATTCTGGGATGCAGCAGCACTGGGGCCACAGCTTGGAGATACCCTAAAGCCACTTAACATTTACAGCTTAATTTGAGTTTATTCCTAAACAGAGAGCAGCCAACCATTAGTACAACCCCAAATTGTACAGCTACATTTTAGGTGGGACACCCCTCATCCCCCAAGCTTTCACTTTTTTAGTCACTGCTTAACATGAGCCCTGAATGCAACCGACTTGACTTGCAAATTTACAAGGGAAGTAAAACGTGAAATTAGTCACTTCAACTGGAAATTGTCTCCTTCCTCTGCAGAAACAAATAATGCTGCTAAAATGAAAATGACTCTCCAGGGACAAATGGCTATCCAGTCTTCATAGTATCAACTAAAATTAGTATGCACTTTTTCTCCTCTTGAGCACTACTGTACACCATTTTCTTATTCTAAATGTTAAATTTATTTACTTTTGAGACAACAGTTTTTTGATAACCATTAAGAAGGAGACAAGTACTACATAAAAAGGTCTGTAAAATATCTGATAAGATAATAGATTAGAGATGCATTAGAAACTAAACTGAAGGCTTCATAACACAGCTTTGAACTGAACTCAATTTACAATATTGTTACAAAAGAACAATACCAAGCTGATGCCAAAATGTCTAGATTGCTTTATCCAAGAGTTTTACTTACTACAGAGTGACATATAGAATGCTGATACACAACAGTTACTATAATAACCAACCTTATTAAAAAGCTCTTAACTGTTGCAGTAGACAGCACAGATTCCTCGTAGGCCTATTTTGGAGGCACTAAGAGAATAAATATCTATCGATAAACAAGAAAACATGCTGAAGGGCATTTCAAATGAAAAATTGTGTGGCATTAGGCCAAAATCTGCTGTTTAAGCATGTGTCATAGTACCTGTGTAGTGGCTTTTTTTTTTTTAGACAAATTATATTATTATTAAGAGCAAGGCCATTGGAAATTCAATGCAGCATTATACATGAACAAATTGAAAGCTTCAATTGGCCATTGTGTAAGATGACCCCTTTACAGCAAATTCAATGATGCATTAATTGTTCATTTGTTCAACGATTTACAGACTCTGTGAAGACTCCAGCAGCAAATTCTTAAGACCACCTCAGACAAAAAGGAAATAATGATTCTGACTAATGAAGTACTAAATATCACTAAGAAGTATCCTATCTCACTTGTAATATAAAGAGAATAGACATTAATTACATTTCATTTTGATAGATTCTTTTGTAAGTTTTTTCTAAAAATATATAAATAGAGCTCAGATTCTTAAGACTTGTCAACTGCTGATTAATTTGTGACTATTCTTTTTGTATCCTCCTCACATTTATAAGCATCCAGTATTCTTCCAGGGGAAAGCCTGCAAGTGTAATTATTTATGGAACATGAATGAAGGCAATAATCACAAATCCAAAACTAGCAGAAGAATCCTACATCACAGGGAGCCAAGAGATGCCTTAAGCACTTACAAAGCAACTCATGATTGTTTTCATTTTAGGCACCCATTCCCAAAAGTAGAAAGGAAAGCTAAAAGCACATAGGTAGCAGACTCTGCAGCAACGCATGAGGAGATTTCAGGGTCTCAGGAAAAACAGCCCAAAAGTCTCCATGCTGGAACCCTGTATCAGCCAGCTGGAGAGGTAAAAACCCCAAAATGAGACAACTGGATCAGGCCTGCATTAGTGGCTGTCACATCTGCTTATCTGGTATCCAAAGTGCAATACACACTGTGGGCTTGCTTTTTAAATCCCAAAATATGGATGGAAGATGCCATCGGTGCCTGCTGCTGTACATATCAGCCTGTTGCTTAGAACACCATTCCTGGGAACTAGAAGCCTGGGGTTCAAATTCTTGGGTACTTTTAAATATTCTGAACAAATCTGTCCTGTGATTTTAAAAGCAGTTGTAAGTGCTGAAGAAAGGTCAAGCAAGAACAAGTCTGAATGGAAAAAGAAAAGGTCACCTAAATCAAACCTGTAAACTCTGACTTACTAATACAGCTTCACAAATGCAACAACAATTATCTGGGAGAGTCTGGCAGTCACCTAAAACCAATGAAGTAAAAAGATGTGTCTTAAAAAAAGCGTCTTAATTGTGATTAAAAGAAAGGTCTACACACTTTCTGGAGGCACTTAAAATTTTAATCTTGAATCTGTGCAATCGCTTTTTAAAATTTTTTATTCTTTTTTGAACCCCAAGGTAGATGCTAGGCATTTTTCACTTTGTCTTATGAAATTACCATCCTCCATCCTACGATCAAAGTAATCCATAACGAATGACAACAAATTTTGCAACATTTTCATATAATTCCACTTTTTTTTTTCCACATCACATAAGACATCACCTTTATTAAATATATATGCAGATGGAAATGTCATTTTTGCTTCTTACCCTGCACTGTAGTGCAATTCTTCAAAATAAAAATTAAGTTTGCGGGAAACAACCCATTAGTTGGAAGACCTTTAGCAAAATGGATAGCCATAAAAATAGTTCTCCTCAGTTTCTAGCAGAATTTGATCAGTCTTTTGAAGAAAGAATCAATAAAAAAACCCTGGGATAATGACTGGCTTTTCAGATCGGTTTCATTTTTCCTCTCAATTCCATTTCTTGTCATGAGTCTAATACTTAAGGCAAACAGTGTAATATCTTAAATCCTTGATAAACACAAACTAAGTATGTCAGATGGCTTTAAGGAAAAAACATTGTAAATTCAAAGAAGAAATGCTTTTGTGAATACAGTTTTATTCAACATGAGAATTAAATATTTTATTGTCTTACTGTGGCTTGGAGTAAGACAGCACATGTCAGTACATGTGGTTAAACATTTCATTCTCCATACTAGAGCAAAGGTAAATTTTAATAATAAAAGTAGTGGAGACAATCTATTGCCACCCCACACATCACTGGCAAGAATCAGATAATGTGTGAGTGTGGGTGGGATCTCCGGAGATCATTTAGTCCAATCCCCCTGTTCAAGCAGGATCAAACACAACAGGTTGCTCAGAACATTGTGCTGTTGGATTTTAAGTATCTCCACAGATGGAGACTCTGTCACCTCTCTGGGAAACCTGTTGCAGTGTTTGATTAGCTTCACAGTAAAAAAAAAAAGAAAAAAAAATTATGTTTAGATGAAGTTTCCTGTCTGCCAGTTTGTGCCCATTGTCTCTTGTCCTGTCACTGGGCACCACTGAAGAGTGACTCCATCTTTTTTACTCCCTTCCATCAGGTATTTATACGCATTGATAAGATCCCCCGGAGCCTTCTCTCCTCCAGGCTGAACAGTGCCAGCTCTCTCACCCTCTTCTTGTATGACAGATGCTCCAAGTGCTTGATCATCTCCATGGCCCTTTGCTGGACGTGCTCCACCATGTCCATGTCTCTCCTGTACTGGGGAGCCCAAAAGGGGCACGGCATTCCAGATGCATCTAACATAGCACTGGGTAGAGGGGAAGGATCGCCTCCCTCCAACTGCCAACAACACTCTGCCTAATGTGGTCAACAAAGCCGGTGGCCCTTCTTCACCATAAGATCACACTGCTGCATCACGTGCAACTTGTCCACCAGAACCTTCAGGGCTTTCTCTGAAAAGCTGCTTCCCACCTCATCACCCGCCCCCCTTGCCCATGCTTGTGCATGGGGTTAGTCTGCAGTGCAGTACTTAGCGTTTCTCCTTGGTGAACTTCATGAGGCTCCTGTGTGGTCATTTCTCCAGCCTGTCAAGGTCCCTGTGAATGGCAGCACACGCTTCTGGTGTATCCGCTACTCCTCCCAGTTTTGCATTGTCTGCAAACTTGCTAAGAGTGCACTTCATCCCCTCATCCAGGCCATTAATGAAGGTGTTAAACAATTTTGGCCTTAGTATCAACTCTTGGAGTACACCACTAGTGACTGGCCTCCAGATGGAGTTTATGCCACTGATCACAACCTTCTAATCCCAGCACACCTGCCAGTTTCCAATCTACGTCAGTGTCCGTTTCTCTAGTCTATATTGTTCCATTTTGTTTATGAGGATATTATGGAAGACAGTGTCAAAGCCTTGTGAAAGTCAAGATAAAGAATACCTACAGCTCCCACCCAGTCCACTGAGCTAGCCATTTTATCTTAGGCAGCTATCAGGCTGATCAGGCATGATTTCCCTTTTGTAAATCTATGCTAATTACTCACAATCACCTTGAATCTATTCTGCAGGTGCAGATCTGCAGGTAGAACAGAAGCCATCCCTCCTAATACCAGAAGTCTCAAGGTTCCAGCCACCACCATCCTGGAAGTCTCTATTTCCTAACTCGATGAGCACAACGTATTCTTGCTCTTCTCCTTCAATGCTCTTGTTCAGGCTCTTCTACCTCCAAGGTCTTGGGGAAGATCTGGTCAATCTCTTTGTTGTCAGCCCTGATACTGTGCAGTTTGCATCCTTTACTTGATGATGTAGACATGCCACCACTGCACATGTCTGGCAAGCAAGAAGCCCAATTAGCTAGAGGTTCAGGCAGTTCTACCTCCAAGATCTTGGGGAAGATCTGGTCAATCTCTTTGTTGTCAGCCCTGATACTGTGCAGTTTGCATCCTTTACTTGATGATGTAGACATGCCACCACTGCACATGTCTGGCAAGCAAGAAGCCCAATTCCCACTGCCCCAGCAAGAGGTCTCAGCTACCCCCTACAGCCCTAAATCTGAAAAACTGCATTCTCCCTCAGAAACTCCATCTGCGTTGAGGTCTCTGACATAGGGGATAGCTGTGCACGTAGCCGCTGGGGACCATGTTCTGTGGTACACAGCCAGCATTGCAGAGGATGTGGATGCTGTTATGAGCAGAGTTCCTGGCCCCTTCTGTGCACCCTGCTGTGCCTGTTAATGACCAAAATAACTAGCTGGAATGCACAGTTCAGGAAGTCCAGCAAGGGTAGGAAAGAAAGGAAGTTTATCCTTCTCTCAGAACTCTAGCTTTCCAATTTGCAGTTCTTACCCTTGGTAATACAACCAGTTACATCCCACTTAGCATGTTTAAAGCTAAGGTGCTTTAAAGAATTTTCTAGGACCACTAAGAGCTTGCTCTCCAGTCCTGGCAGCAAGAACACACTTTTAACTTGTTGGAAAATGAACTAAAACATCATAAAAATGACATTGAACTTACCACTCGCAACCTCCCACCTTACTCAACTTTCACAGAGACCACCAACTGAGAAGATCTCTCACCTGTGCAAACTTGTGTATCTGCTCCACCACAGCTGCAAAGAGGGCATGGACACTTTCATCAATTAGACTCTGCATATAATGGACAGCTTCTTCATCAGACAGGTCCAAACGAAACTTGTCCTGCACCTGGAATGGGGTGGAGATGACAAAAATTAATTCAATTCAATAGTTAAAACATACACTACTCTATCTGAACTATACAGTAGCAGGCAATGATTTCAGTTATGGAAGTTTAGTAGAGAATCTCTCTTTTACTTCTAAGTTACAGCAGACAATTGGAAATTTACAACGTTATGTAAACTGCGTATTTTAAACTGTTTCATAAAAATTAGTATTTAAATAAGCTAGAAACAGACCCCTACAACTCATCTTCCCAACTAGTAATTTCAAAGTTCGAGGACAGAAAGTCAAGAGAAGTACCTGGACATAAGAGTTTAAAACAGAACTAAAATGACATGAGAAAAAGAAAATACTCAACATTCACTAAAGAGGAACAAAATGCCACTTGAGAAAAAACACACAACTTGGCATATTAAATACAAAGTTGGAAGAGTCTGGATGATCCTAACCATTTTTGAAAGTATCTAAACACTTCCTTATTGTAAGCTTATTTTCAGATAAAATTGTCTTTCAGAAACTGTAAGGCAATTAAGTAAAGAATACAGAATCAGAGAAAGGGGCAAGCAAATCAACCCTGTCAAAACTGACCTTTATATGGCAAGTGAGAATTTCATTAACTTTGATTATATTCACCATCCATGTACAGTTAGTTGGAGACACTGCTACCCCTCACATTGTTTTTTCTTTTGACAGCAACATATTTTAACTATTGTACCAATAACGCATTTTGCTTAGTACTTGCAATTCGTATATGAATTAAAAGCTGAAAGCACTATAATTAAGAATACAGCAACAACATCTATACTTTCTTATTTCATCCTTGGTAAAGCCTTGACCCATCAATATTTACAAAGGTGCAGTGGATGTTTTCTGTGAATTGCAACTAATTCCACGGCAATTGTTCAGGACTGCTCCAGATGGCAACATCTCACAAGCACCGTTACCACAGACTTGCCTTTAGTAATACTCAAAAAACCTCTGTACATAGAACTGGTAAGAGTTTAAACAGATCTTTAGGGAAAAAAAAAGAAAAAAAAAGAAAAGATTTTGCTTTACAGGAGCCAAGTAAAGCATCATCCCTCACAACATTTATGAGAGGCAGATGCATAAACAAGCATTTTGGGTGAGTTCAAATAATCTGATGCATGGATCTGAGGAAGTGCTGCAGATATCAAAACATCATTTTCTAAGTTTTCTGAAGTGCTGGCTGTGCAGCAAGGTCTGTATATCGGAATGGCAAATGTTAAGATTCTTTCAAAAAAAAAAAAATCACTTTTTTGGATAACAATGCTAACTTTGGGTGTTCAATCTGGAAAAACATTTGTGCTGTTTAAGACCTGCTAGAGAGTCCAAGATCTCTCAGAATTAAGGAGTCTAAGATCCCAGCATTCTCTAATCAATCCTATCCCCGAAGTTTAAAACTACTAGTCACCTTGCAAAGTAGTGCTGATCACAATATGAAAATTGCCCAGCAAATTCACATTACTTAGAGAAAATTAATTGCTGCCATGTAATCACGTGCTTTATTCTCATAAATTTCAAATGATGCGAGCTCTTGTGGAGACCATCATATTCATCTACTTCAGTCTCTTGCATAATGAGCTAGGTAAAATTGTATCAAACAATTTCTGCATCAAGTATGTAACTTCTAGTTTATCTGTGAGAATCTCTTTTACGGAGTCTTTATACCAAGACAGAATGCTTAAACTGTTTCAATGATTAATTGCCCTATTTAACAATTGTGACTTATTTCCTATCTGAATTTGTCCAATTTCCATCTCAAACAGTTAAGCTCATTAAAACTTTTTACATTAAAGAACTGTCCATCAGAAATCTCTCTCACATAGGCAAATATCAAATGTCTTAAGTTGCTTCTTAACCTTCTCCTGGATATGAGTAAGACAACTGACTGTAAGACAGAATCAAGTCTTCCCTGAACATTTTCCATGCATTCACTTTTTTTAAGCATTGGCAAAAATACAAAACAAATTATTTCAACAATGTTCTTAATAAGGTCATATTTGTGAGATGATACTACCTTCTCTTCCCACTTTGTATTCTTTCTACGCACCAAGGATACCGCATATGCAACCACCCTCTTAATGACAGCAAAATACTCTGAGATTTCACTTTAGTACTACTCTGCATTCTTTTCAAAGGCAGTGTATTCCAGAATAGTGCCCTTCAGCGCTACAATCAAAAGCATAAGTTAGCCTGCCAAGTATGGAAAGATAATGCTGCTTCACTCAAAATAATTCAAAAAAACTGTTCTAACTCTGTTGCTGATACGTTTGAAGTAAGCAAAAATTGAGTTTTTCCTCAACTTCCCCTCAAAAAGAAGTTTGTATCAATATGAAAGAATAGATTAAGCTGAAAAAGTTCAAACTCTCAAGGAAGGAAGTACCAGGGAGAAATTTAGAAGACATTTCAGGCTAATATTATAGAACTTTTATCTTCATAACAAACATGATGAGAAGGAAGTTTACTATCGCCCACAGATGTATTAGAAGTTTGACAGTTCCACTGAAGCACACAGTAGAATCCAACTGAATTTAATGGACTATTCACATCCTTGCAATTATGCACACGCTTAAAGACGTCCCCAAATTAGAGCACAGACTTCTACTAGATCTATTTTCACGCTCATAGAAAAGGTGATGTGATGAGAACTCAGCAAAATTGCTAACTGCAGTTTCAAAAAAAACAGAAGTATCACTGTAATGCTCTTTTATACAACTCTAGTAATCAAGCACTTCAGCGATCTTTTAATTTCTTCATAGAAGGACTTCTCAGAAAGTCTTGCAGTTAGTGATGTTAAGATGCAGCTTCACTCTATGGAATTGATGACTATTTAAACCCGCTTCCTACCTTCCCCAGGAACAGACTGGCAGACTGATGTATGTGGAAAGAAATTTACCCAGTTAGACCTTAAAACCAGATAACAATTAACAGCAGGATCAAATGCTGCCAAGTACTAGATCTTTGCACGGAAGTTTTTCAGCACTGCCATTAAAACTGACTGCTGTAACCTAGCCGAGAAGAAACACGGCAAGATGACAAATCACCTCTTGAGCGGCAACAGCAGCAACAAGATTAATATACGTTGACTTACGGTTCTTGTAACAAAACCAATAGTAATTCTTATTTGAAATCTCTGAGTTCCAAAGTAAACCATGTATTCTGAAAGCCACTGGTTTCTCACTGAGGAGGTACAATTAGGAAGAGATTTCTGCATGGTGTTTAAAAAAAAAGTGAATTTGGGGGAGGGAGTCATATTCTGATGAACACACTCATTCTACACACTTAAGAAGAAAGGCTACCATGAAGACATCAAAAATGTCCCACCTGAATTATTTACTTAGAGTTCTCACTTTGGCATTTAAATTAAGTGCATCTTGTTAGTTTAGTCATCAGTATTTGTCAAAGAGAAAAGAAATAAACTTGATGAATCTGGTTAAACTTCTGCTTTGTTTCCAGAAAGGAAAGTTTTAAACCCCACACCATATACACACGTTGATTTTAAAGATCATATCTCAACAGTAGAATTTGAATGTTTAAGGACAAGAAGGTTGGATAAAGAACTACTAAGCCCATGAAGATACTGACACTCAGCTTTAAGGTTTCAAGTTGTCCACTTCCTAACCCCCTGCACAATGGATAGTTTAGTAATAAAGCGAGAAGAACAGGATTGCATAGTCATATGAATCTGCATGACTAGAAATTTTATCATACTTCAGTTAAAGCGTAGTTCTTCAAAAAAAAAAAAAAAAAACAAAACCAAACCCAAAATCAAAAGGGAAAAAGGCTATAAAGAGAAACCAGGAGGGACAGTTCAGGAGAAAATATGGGGGGGTGGGGGTGAAAGGAGAAGCATTTAAGTATAAATTACTTGGAGCTGAACTGATGATAAGAATAGAAAAAAAGCTGATCATCACTTGCAGCAGAATCACACAGAGGATGGGAACTTAGCAAGGTAACAAACCAAGAAAGGAAAAAAAAAAAAAAATTGCAGTAAAACCATCAAGAAATACTACTTTGCACCATGACTATCCCATCTAAAATTACAGGTTTATCAACTACAGCTGAAACAAACTCAAGAGAAAAGCATACAAGAGGAGGAATTGGATACTTAGTAGCACCTTCCAGCAGCATGCAAAAACAATACAGTAACAGATACAGTGTTTTCTTGGTGGTGTTTGTTTGTTTGTTTTCCTGTAACCGATATATACCGAAGGTCTTCACACATTCCATTACTGCTGCCCCATGCAATTAATTTCTCAGTATCTGGAGAGATTGCAGATTAAAGCATTAACTAAAATACCTTCCCTTTTTAATGCAAAGATGAACTTATACAGCATGTATTTTTGATACAGTCTAAAGCTGCATTTACACATTTTATTTATAATCAGGTCACAGTTTGCAGATACATTATTATGCTTTCTAGAATAGTTTAAACATAAGGATTAAGGTGCTAAGATACAGGAGGGTGGGGGGTGAAATAACAAAAATAGACATCAGTTCAGACTATACTTTTGCTGAAAAAAGCCAAACAAACAAAACCACCAAAACCCAAAAAAAAACCCCCAAAACACACACACCTGTGAGACCCCAATCAAAATTAGAATTAACTTCCCCTCTTCCTCTACCTGCCAAAACCAAACAAAGCACCTCAACCCAAAATCAAGTGGTGACTTCATCCATCTATTGTAAAAAAACCCAGGATCCTATGACACAGCCTGATCAGAGCAAACACTAACTAGAACCCCACATCTTAAATTCTGGGGTAAGTAAAGGAAGTCCCACACCACAAATGTTGTTACCGGGAAGTAGAACATCATGAGAGATAAGACTGCAGTAGAAATTAAACCATTTCCTGGAAAACACTGATATTTCCCACCAAAAGAAAAAAAAACAAAAAACAAAAAACAAAAAACCCAACCAAACACCTAAAAACCCTGTTTTAAAGATATGAAATTTCAAAACCTGTGAACTTTACATATATTTACATCTGATGCGACATTTCACTAGAAAAAGGGAAGTTGTAAAGTTAACTGAGATGGAAAGAGCATAACATCTACAAGAATAATGGGCAGTGTTAATTGCCGGCAAACTCACACTTCATTTTTGCTTGAAGCATCTTCAAGGAGAACTAAGAGACTATCGTTTTCAAAATGGTATCAATCAGGTTGTATGAAGCTGATTTCAGAGAAAACTTCCAGTCACGGCCACAGAGCTGCATACAGTATAAAAATCAGGATGGCAATAAAGAGGAGATGAAACACTCAAGAAAACCTTAATCATCATATTAAAAATTGCAGTTAAAGGCCTGAGATAATGGCAGGCCTGTGTCTTCATTCAGTTGAATAAATCTCCAGGTTTACCCTTCTCCCTTTTGGTATTTTGTACTCTTGGAAGAGTGGCAGGCTTAGGATTGAGAGATCACACACAAACGCAGCTGGGAATAGTGCTAGTGCAGGTAAGTGCACATCATTGCAAAGTTCCAAGATTTTCACTTACGCTTTTTGCTCCTTAACCACAAGATTGCCCTTTCCCTCTCACCAAAGAGCAGATTTGTATGGATTTTTCATTTTTTTCTGTCTTCAAGTTTGACCTACTGTGCAGTATAGGCCATAGTTATCCTTGTATTAAACTCAGGAGTTTTTCTTTTTTACTAGCAAGCATCTCCTTGCTTGCTAAAACATTAGGTACTTCAAGCTCAAGGTTAAGACAGACTTTTTAGAAATTCTTAGGAAGCTTTTATAAACTTCAGGGCAGTATCCAAATCCATACCTCATTAATATTTGTAGCTGTGTTTCTCATAATTACTGCAGAAGGTAGTAATACATTTTGAGCTAGCATATCACATGTACTTATGAGAACCCTTTCTCAGTTCTATTTACTTTTCAGACTATTTGCAAGTCAGCCATTCTGAAGACTGCTGGCTGCTTTTCTACTTACTCTTCCAGCAACATTAAGCAGCACTGCTTGTGTTTTCTATGACTACTAGCTACATAATTTTATCACTCCAACATGGGATTACTCATTGCAAAGTCAGCTACTTAAATTTAAGAGAAACTTCAGCATCCTTTTTCATTGGGTCATAATATGCATTGGATGTAAGCACCCTGACTATTAATAATACCTCAGATAAAAATCAATTGATAGCCAAAAACCAACAATATTTAGTGGGGTTTTCATTATTATTTTTACTACTTTGCCTTATAATTGTTACCAATAGTCAGCATTCAATGTTCATGTAGCAGAAACTGGCATTGAATTCTTGGCTTAACTTTTATCACATCTCATCTTTTTCAGCTTTCTTGCTTTCCCTGTTGCTTGCAGTCCAAACAACTCACTGCAGAAACTCTTCAGATGCTCTATTTGCATGAACAATTTTATTTGAAAGACTATTCCAACAATAGCTTTTGTTTTCAAGGCTTTGATTTGAACAAACTGCAGTTTCTAAACAAGCCTGTGTAGGCTTCTCTTTTTTTTTTTTTAAAAATAGAAGCCAGTAAAGATGTTAGTGAACATCTCTAAATTGAACCTCCATCAAAGTAAGGGTTTCAGCTGCTGCAGTATGCAAAGATGATACTGTTCCAGCTCAGAATTTCATCATATTGGCCAGAAACTTCTAATCAAATAGACTGCATGACATAAAGCAACAGGAGCACAGGAGTATTCTCACACTCTGTTCATGTTGTGATGTTTATTCAATCTTTTCTTTTATTTTGAAATGAATTAATATACATGCAAAATCAACACCCTAGAAACAGAAAAGCTGGGTGTGCAGCTGCAGCATCATTACCCAAACAGACAGAAAGATGAATGTCTGCCTAGGCGAAATAAGCTCCATGTCAATGTGACACTTTTATAAAGAATAAACCACCCTAGAGCAGCAAGCAAATATAAATACTGAAATAAACAGACTCTGACCAAGGAAAATTGAGTTTATTTCTCCTATAAAAGTAAATTTCCTCTTGGCATTAATAAAATTCAGAAATGTTTCCTAGCTCCACCTTTACCAAATACTTGCATTTTCAGGTGAAAAGGGGCAGATACCCACTGCCTAAAAAGGCATGTAAGCACGAAGTTACAAGTCCTCTCCTCTTCACTAACTTGTGAACACAACTCTCAATTATCCATTGACTGACTCCTGGGGATGACAGAAGAGGGGGAAAGAACACAGGGAGTTTTACTCAAACCAGATGAAGAAAATGCAAAATTAGCTCAGGCTTAGAAACAAACTAGCTCAGAAATTCTTTCTGTACCTCATTGTGTCTCTGCTTCAGCTTTTCTAGCTGTCGGACAAGAATCATTTTACTGTAATGTGTTTAATGTAAAAGGAACAAAACATGTCTGCTCTCTCTTCTTGCTAGTTTCCAAACATTTATGCTACTCATTTTCTTATCAAGGGGGATGAGACCAAGTCAATGTTTGCACAGACTTGGAAACACAGAGGGTGCTCTCAGTGTTACACTCCATAAGAAGAAAATTCTCCACTCTACTAAATGGTTTGAATTTAGCCTTTTCCTGTGTATACCCAAAGGTGCTATCAAAACTGAATGGGGCTACTTTCACAAAAGAGCAGTTACCTACTGCTTGCTGGAAGCCAGGTATTTGAGTCTACATTCACAATAACCTCGCCTGTAAGTGAAACAGTTGCAGCATCTTTGCAGCACCTTCTTTAATCAATGGGTATCTGAAACACAGATCAGTCAATTAGGACTGTCCTTTAATGCCTGCCGAGTTCTTTGTGTGCCAATGAATCACTGGTCCCTGATGTTTTCTAATTTAAAGGTCAAATTTGCTATGAAGGACAGACAGAAGCCATCTGGCTTTCCTGTAGAAAAATCAAAACCTTTTTCTGTTAGGAGGTGACAATGCTGAATACATTAGCTACATCTGAAGAGTGATGGTCTGCCCCTTCCTTACGCAAAACTGGCTATATAATTGACTCCAGATTTTAGTCATTACTACTTAAATTTATAGCACCAGCTAATTTAAAAAAGCCCAACAATTAGCAATTAGTGTTGCAGCTGTACTGGAAATAAAGCAAGTAGCACTGGCAGAAAAAAAAGGTGTGGGGGAAATCTTCATTTCATTACCAGTTATGCATTGACAAGTCAACATAAAGAGATTTCAGCCCAGCCCTTTTTCTGAAAACTGAGAAGTGGAAAAGAATAAGCGAAGAGTGGAAAATTTAAAGGCAATTACCTCAGAGGCCACAGAAAGGGAGAGGCAAACTGGGGAGAATCTTCCACTACTTTTCAATTTAATTTCATTTTGTGACATTTTTGAGCCAAAGTGGGTTTTCAGAAAAGCCTAAATCAGAGGGTGGCAGAAGGAGATGGTGTCACGAACCATGAGGTGAAGCACACTGGACTGACAGTTTTCTTTATAAATAGTATGGAGAGGACAAAAGGAGATGAAAGGATCAAAAAGACAACTAATTTCAAGCTCTTCAGCTACTTTTTCTTGGTCAAAAATTGACAAATGTTTTACTGTTAAACAAAACACCAAGAATTTGAAGAGGGTTCCTATGGTTTTGAGGATGGGGACAATTTTGTGTAGTTGATAATCACCGTTTTCTGTGTTTTTCTATGGGGAAAAGTAGTGATTGAAACTGGAGTGAGGGAAGTGAGTCACTAGAACAAGCTTTTCTTACAATTGAAAGGTACTAGCCAATTCATCTAGTCATACTGGATATACATGCTGAAAGTGGACAGCTGGTTGAAAAAACCCCATTTTTTCCATACACTTTAAAAGAACAGTTGTGAAACTTCAAACAGCTTTTTTTGTTTTCAGGCCAATGCTAACTCATTTTCAGTCCAATTTTAGGTGTGAGAATACACCATTTAAGGTCAGCACTGATTTAATTTCAGAAAACAAATGTTATGCAAAGGGAGTAAGAAGATACTGTCCAATTTTGATATGCTCTAAATCCTCATTGGTCAATGAATTCACTGGGAGTTCTGATTCTTTTCACACTATCAGGAAGATAATATCCACATTGTCATCTTTCTCTGATAAGTAAAATCAGTTTGTGTAGAGCTTGTTGTCTTTTGAACAAGAAGAATGTGAAAGTACCTTCACAGATGACAGGAACAGAGCGCCCAGCTATGCTTACACCACCCTGTGCCATAAACCATGTCAAACGGTGTAATCTATACTTATTTTTACAGAAAGTTGTACATGACACAAGCTGCTGTTTCAATTTTGCCTTGACTCGATACATATTTCTCCCAAGACATTTCACAACTATTGGACAGAAATGACACCTGGACAATATGCTTTCAGTTTGATTTTAAACTTGATTATACAATTACATTCTGCCAGTTAGCTCCTCGGGATGTTAATGGAAGGTTGATGATATTTTGGCAAAAACAGTCTCCAACTATAAGGATCCTGCCTTCTCTTTCGTTCCTCAGATTAGTAATAATATTCCTTACGAGTGCTTTCTGCACTCAGATTTTTCCATAAAGTCTCATTTAACATACCAATCTGAAATTCTTAAAAAAAAAAAACAAAAACCAATTCAAATAATCCAATGTCTCACTGAAGAGGACACGTTCCACATAATACTTTCATAATCTTACTTTGTTCGCTGATTTGTCTGAACATAGGAAAGTCCAAGGGTTGCTGACTTCCAACCATCTTTTCAGTCTAACTAGTGAGCATCCTGTCATAATACACATATGTATCACAGGAAGCGACAAAAGAGAGCACAAGAAATCAAGCCATACAAAATGACAGTAGCATTCTTTGTTCTACTTCAATTTATTTTACTCTAGCCATCATTATCATATGTATACATTATCATGTATATGCAAAATTTTTAGTAGAATATGTGTATGATTACAAAAATTTAACCCTCATGCTGGCTCTAAAAACTCAGTACATTACTTTCTGAAAGTTTAGAAAAGAGGAACACCAAAAATATTTCCAAAGGCGGCTTTACTCGCTAGCATGTTTTTACATCTGACTGTATTTTTCACCAGCGGGCAGATATTTCCTGCAACATAAAGCACCTCCCTGCCTATCAGAAGTGAGGAGGACACATTATGTCACCTTATGAAGCCAAAGATTAGATTGGAACTTGAGCTACCATCTAACATCGCATGCTTTCACTTTGAGGAATCAAAATTGTGATCATTAAAGAAAAATCTTTCTTTAGAAATAATCTTTAGAATAATTCATGCCTACTTGGTAACAGCAGTATAGCTGCACCTACTGAAAAATTCCAATATCAAAGATCTCTATGCCAAACGCATTGTTTGCCGAAAGAATTGAAGTATAACACTCCCTTCAGTAAGCATTCCTTTGTTTAAAAACAAGAAAACTCTTTTTTTTCTACTACATAATTTTCCTTGTAGTTTAATCATAAACTAGTATTCTGATTTATCATGTAATTTAGATAAAGGTAACCTATCTAGTTACCTCTGTGAGATCAGAGCCTCACTGGCTCACCAGCAACCTAAAGCAAAAATGAGAGCTCTACAAAACAGAGAATGAGTATTACTACAGCACCGATAAGGAAAATGCTGGCAATGAACCTCCACCTACACTATTAAGGAGAATACCTTCTTAGATACAAAAACATTTGTAAATCTCCACCTTTGTCTTCCATGAAAGTGGTATCACGGTTGAAATGGCTTTTGACTTGACTCACACATCAAAGGTAATTTAATTTTAGAGGTCAGTCCTAAATGGATCTTTAGCTAATTTGAGTCTGTTGAAATATATATGGATTTTTTGTTTAAAGCCTTAAGGAAAAAAAAAAAAAAATCAATTGAGATGCTGAAAGCATTTATTCAATTTTCCTACAACAAGGTACAGTATTATCTTGTTAAATGACTGAACAAACTTGCCACTCAGCCCAAGAGATGCAAGACACCTTGTTCCTTTTTTTATTAGTACTAACAAAGCTCATAACTTATTTCAGACAGGCTAATGGGCATTTAATATCCAAAACAAGTTAGAACGCATTATTTAAAAAAACACAACAATGACCTATTCACCATTCTGTAATAGGTTAAGATGATTCTGATCCTAGTCCATTTACAGCTGATTTGCTAACTGTTTTTTTAAAGCAAAAAAGTAAAACCAAAAATTGAGAACTGAAGAAAACAATTACTGTCATAGGAGCTTTGAACATAGTTGTACGCATCCAGTAAGCCATAATGTCAACACCTGCGTTATGGAAGGGTCCTCTGTTCACCTACTCTTTAGAGATCCCATTATGATGTATTATTTTTGCACAAATTCCAGGATTATATTCAAAGGACAATTTTTGAACCAAAAGGACCAAGCCTGAACAGTTAACAGGAATTAAAAACAGCTGAGCTGTCAGAAAAAAAAATAGAGTTTATATAAAATAACAGTACTTGGGGAAGGGCTAAAAAGTCTATGAATGACAAAAAATATTTATGAACAAGCTAAACAATTTGGTTATCTTTCTGATAATACTTTCCTGTGTGGGTTTGGTTTTTTAAAGGAACAAGCATACTGTAAATGAACTTACAGAACTTGGGCAAGTAAAATCTCTTCTTCTCAAAACGTTTGAAAATGAAAAAATGATTTGAATTCCTTATCAGAAACACTTGCCTTACTGGTTCAGTTCTAGTTCTTTTCACATTTTAAAGCCTCTGTGAATAGACATACTTTGAACCTACCATGAGGGTAAAAGTCACAATTCAGCAAGCTGCAGCATTGTCAGAACTCAGTATCCCAAATAACTAATTGCTGCATTTGATCTAACAGTGATCTCTCATATAACAACTAAGCTTATGTTCTTCTCATGCAAAGAACACACTATTATTTATATTTTGTAAGGGAATTTAGAAGTAACCACACTGATCTAATTCATAGCTCTTAGAACTTCCATTTAGATTTTGCTTCCTTCCTTGATCTCCAATTGGGTACAATACAATCATGCTTTATATAATCTTGATTTTTAACTACTGTACATCAGTGAACCGTAACATACTTAGCAGCTGTAGAGAAGACTTGTTGGCTTTCAATTCTGTATCTTGATTTGTTACTTCAATAAAATTATATGGGGAATTTATATAGAGTAATAGAGTTTTAGAAGTGTCTGAAATACTCAAATGTTGCTACATTAAAACAATCCTTTACAAATATTTTATAGAATCTGACATCCTATTATCATTAATTACAGAAAGCAATATACCCTTGGACAGTGCTACTACAGAGTTTCCCAACATAAAATACGATGCCAAGATACTAATAAGAAACAAGGATACTGCATGTTAATTGGCAGTGAACACTAGCAGACTCAGCTTGATAAAAAATGTCAGAGCTCATGAGAGAGCATTCAAGGCAAAAATGAACACTATCACATCAAGCAACAGCGAGCTCTGGACAGAGATGAGTAAGATTAAAATACGCAGCAAGTCTCAAACTTATTGTTGCAAACATGAAAGAACCAGCACTTCTGGAATTCAATGAAACTATCAGTTTGATCTCTCGATGACTATTTCAGTCAATGACAAACTTTCCAAAATTAGCCCCTGCACTACCTGTAGACACATACTTTAATTTCTCCCAGGATTTATTGTGCATCTATTTGTAAACATTGCAAAAAAAACCCAAACCAACCAAACAACAAAACACCAAACAAACTTCTTCCCATTTTTCCAACAGGTAGCCAGAACCAAACTTGTCATCTTTATAAAGATGAAATTCATAGACATGTGTTGCAAGCATACTGTTAGAATCATAGAATCATTTAGGTTGGAAAAGACCTTTAAGATCATCAAGTGTAACCGTTAACCTAGTACTGCCAAGTCCACCACAAAACCATGTCCTTAAGTGTCACATCTACATGTCTTTTAAATACTTCCAGGGTTGGTGACTCAACCACTTCCCTGGGCAGACTGCTCCAGCGCTTGGTAATCCTTTCAGTGAAGAAATTTTTTCCTAACATCCAATCTAAACCTCCCCTGGCGCAACTTGAGGCCATTTCATCTTGTCCTTTCGCTTCTTACTTGGGAGAAGTAACCCCCACATTGCTAAAACCTCCTTTCAGGTAGTTCATAGAATCATAGAATCATTAAGGTTGGAAAAGACCTCTAAGATCATCGAGTCCAACAGTCAACCCAACACTACCATGCCCACTAAACCACGTCCCTAAGTGCCACATCTACTTATCTTTTAAATACTTCCAGGGATGGTGACTCAACCGGAAGAGCCCTTCCGGATCTTCCTGTAAACGGGCATCACATTTGCTAACTTCCAGTCAACTGAGTCCTCCCCGGTTAGCCAGGACTGATGATAAATGATTGAAAGTGTCTTGGCGAGCCCTTCCGTCAGCTCCTGAGTTACCTGACCCTTCTTCCAAAGGTCATAAACTCTCCTTTTTTTCCTGAGTTCCAGCTAAAGCGCTTTGTTCAGCCAGGCCAGTCTTCTTCCCCACCAGCTCGTCTTTCGGCACATGGCAACGGCCTGCTCCTGTGCCTGTAAGATTTCCTTCTCAAAGGATGTCCAGCCTTCCTGGACTCCTTTCCCCTTCAGGACTGCCTCCCAAGGGACTCTGTCAACCAGGCCCCTAAACAGGTCAAAGTCTGCCCTCCAGAAGTCCAAGGTGGCAGTTCTGCTGACACCTCTCCTTGCTTCTCTGAGAACCAAAAACTCTATCATTTCATGATCACTATGCTCAAGACAGTCTCCAACGCCCACACCACCCACAAGTCCTTCTTTGTTCCTTCTGTTACGAAGGTCTCTTCCTTCAGAACAAGGTCTCTCTACAAAAATGTAGTTACTCCCATCATCTACAACTTAGAATCATAGAATAGTTTGGGTTGGAAGGGACCTTTAAAGGTCATCTAGTCCAACCCCCCTGCCGTGGGCAGGGACATCTTCAACTAGATCAGGTTGCTCAGAGCCCCGTCCAGCCTGACCTTGAAGGTTTCCAGGGATGGGGCATCTACCACCTCTCACTGGGCAACCTGTCCCAGTGTCTCATCACCCTCATGGTAAAAAATTTCTAGTCTAAGTCTACCCTCTTTTAGTTTAAAACCATTCCCCCTTGTCCTGTCACAACATGCCCTTCTAAAAAGTTTGTCCCTATCTTTCTTAAGGATTGAATGGCTGCAATCAGGTCTCCCCGGAGCCTTCTCTTTTCCAGGATGAACAACCCCAACCCTCTCAGCCTTGCCTCACAGGACAGGTATTCCAGCCCCCTGATGATTTTTGTGGCCCTCCTCTGGACCCGCTCCGATGCATCCATGTCTTTTTTGTACTGGGGACTCCAGAACTGGATGCAGTACTCCAGGTGGGGTCTCACCAGAGCAGAGTAGAGGGGCAGAATCACCTCCCTTGACCTGCTGGCCACGCTTCTTTTGATGTGGCTCAGGATACGGTTGGCCTTCTGGGCTGTGACGGCCCATTGCTGGCCCATGTCCAGCGTTTCGTCCACCAGTACCCCCAAGTCCTTCTCGGCTGGGTGGCTCTCAATCCCTTCATCCCCCAGCCTGTATTGATAC
>NW_009229890.1:22501-25880 GCF_000690835.1 Fulmarus glacialis
ACCGCACCACTCAGCTTGGTGTCATCTGCAAACTTGCTGAGGGTGGACTCCATCCCACTGTCTATGTCATTGATGAAGATATTAAACATACTGGTCCCAATACAGACCCCTGTGGGACACCACTTGTCACCGATCTCCATCTGGACATTGAGCCGTTGACCACTATCCTCTAGATGCGACCATCCAACCAATTCCCCACCCAGCAACCACTCCACCCATCAAATCTGTATCTCTCCAATTTAGAGATAAGGATATTGTGGGGGACCGTGTCAAAGGCCTTACAGAAGTCCAGATAGACAACATCCATAGCTCTTCCCTTGCCCACTATGTAGTCATTGAAACTTTGTAGGTATTGAACTGTTTTGGTTTTCTACTTTAAGCCTCTATCTCCCATGTTCTACCTGAGTAACCTATTCAATCTTCACAGGGCATTTAGGGACAGAGGTGATATGGAAAAAGAATTAGCTGTCAGTTTCTCAAGGAAACAACCAAGTGGAGGGAAGGCTGTCATCTTTACCACAAAACACACACTTCTGGCTAGCCCAGCCTTCCTGGAAATGAAACTGAATAGCTACATGAACT
Organism: Fulmarus glacialis; assembly: GCF_000690835.1. Classification (NCBI taxonomy): domain Eukaryota; kingdom Metazoa; phylum Chordata; class Aves; order Procellariiformes; family Procellariidae; genus Fulmarus; species Fulmarus glacialis. Next base: position 23,084 of record NW_009229890.1, read on the forward strand.
ATTTGTATCAGTTTGAAACCAAGAAATGAACAGAAATGCTCGAATTCTTGCAGGCAAACAAAAAGATTTGGTTGGAGTCACAATTTAGTTTTCTTTAAGGGAAATTATTATAACATGAAAGATTCAAGATTCTGAACTTCTGCTTTCATAGCTTACTGAAAACACTGAAGAACAGCCTATTTTAGAGAAAATCCACTGCTCGAATAAAAATCACACTGAACTGATTTCCATTGGATACACAGGCTCCACAAAGTCTTTTGTGGAATTAAAACAGATAGCCCTTCACTATAAATCAGGTTACAAAAAAGCCAACATTTGCCTAAAATGTAAGCATAATGAAATCTAGATGAACATTTATCCACTATTTTTTTATGTCAATTGTCATCGAAGCATCAAATGGAGAAGAATGATTCAGGCTGGTGCAAAGGGATGAAGTTAGAATTACAGGACACGAGTTTATTTTTGTAATAAACAAACATTTCTTGGTGATGAAGGTACACAAGTCTACTGGTTTTAAATCTTCAGCAGACTGGTTTTATAGCTACAAATAGACTGGTTTTATTAAACCATCTATGACTTACAAGATTCTAGACTAGATGGAACAATCTTTCATGATATAGTCACTTATCAAAAATTTTATAAGGTGGGATCACTGTTCTTAAGAGAATGCTAAAATACCACTTGGAACAGAGTGCTAGAGCAGACTGTGCACTACTACTGCATGGATGATAAAGAGCAATTCTGTATTTATAGGCACATGTGCTAAGTGATCTCAAAAGTATATTCTCCTATTTTTAACTTCAATGATTCTAGAAATTGCTCAAAACTTACAAAACAGGAGCAAGTATTTTCAGGTCAGTTACAAGTAAGTCACCACAAGTGACTGAAAATTTCATGACATGACTTGGGTTACTGAAAGACAAGGAAAGCTTTCCAGTTACCTTTTTTACAGTCTTGTCAGGCTCAAGAGCAATATCTGGAATGTTGGCATCCACCATGAGGGAAAATAAGTTCAAGATCAAGTTGGAATACCTAAGCAGAAGAGCAAATTAGGTAAAACACTTTGTAAACTGTACAAAAGACATTTTGTAAACAACTTCATTTAAGAACACATCATTATCTTAGTGTGAATTGGTAATGCTTCAGAGGAGGTGCATTCATAACACTTGAGTTGAACATATATATGTTAAAAACTTAAGACACCTGATATTAGCAGCGAAAGTTTAACCCTCAAACTGTCTCAAACTGTCTCAAACTGCCTCAATGCCACAGACTGCTCTGGTTTTGTTATAATTTTCTAAAAATTGTCAGAACATTTATTCAGAGACACATCAAATACAAATGTGATTTCATATATTGTAAGATTTAATGCCATCTTCTACCTCTAGTAGGACAAACATGTGCTAGAATATTGTTTCAAAGGTTATTTTTTATTAAAAAGGGTATGAGTGATACAGCAATATTATACGAATTAGCATTCAAACAGCTAAAGCCTTCACAATTATAACAAATGATTTTTCAAGTTGCTGCAAGGGCTTTTGCCATAACAAGTTGAATAGAAGTGATTTAACCAGATCCAAGCCTGCAGTTGCTCAGTTAAGCTGCAATAACATCAGTAGGCATGCTGCACTTATGAAATACAAATGTCATTTATAACCATTAAAAAAGACAAGACAGAGTATAGTTTTCAGTTTTAACGTGGTGTTGGAAGTACTCACGAATCTTTTAAAGAACACCATTTTGCCCTTGCAGGAAATTAGCTGTAAGTTGCTTTTTGAAAGGATAATTTTCAAGCTGTTCAACATAAACTGAAACTTCCCTTCCCCTGTAAAGAGATCTAGTCCCCTTTCAGAGACAAAATACGTAACTGACTTCAAAATCTGAAATATTACTTTGCTAAGAGCACTAGGAGCTTCACAGATGATAGAAAATGAATTCTTAGCAGCAAAACTTGTTTATTAGCAAGCTGCTGAATATATACAAGCTGACATGTATATATAAGGAGTATAAAGAGCACAAAGTAGTTTAACTACACAAAAGGACTGCTTCATAGCCATATTTTACAAAGTAAATACTGCTCAACAAAAAATCTCTCTAGAAAAGTATAATTCCATCAAAAACTCTTGACACTTCATTATTATCTGGAACTAGCACTACCTAACACATTCCAATATAAGTTTTAACTCTTTATAACACAAACATTTAAAATAAACTGTTTGGCAGAAATCTTCAGTGTCTAATTTGTTTCAGCTGTTCTGCTTCACTTTCTCAGGGGCAAGGGGCTGGAATCAGGAAAATTACTTTTATCACAGATTAAAAGAAAGAAAGAAGAGTTACGTTACCAGTTTGTTTCAGATCTGGCTAAGAAATCTGGCAGTCAAGTTGCTTTGGTGCCAGGAACAGACACCACAGGTTTTAACAAAAATTTTTTCTACTTGCCTGAAACAAGCAAATCTTACGTTTAAACATGCTTAAATCTTACAGCTACATTCTCTCAAGTCTCTTCCTAGGTCATTGGTAGCTTCCATTAGCAGTTGTCCCTTTGAACTGACCCAGGAGTCCAGAGTCTGAAAGACCCTTTTGCTCTTGAACTACACAAAGGATAAGAGCTTATAAGCACTACAGATTACTGGGGTTATTTAAGTGATGGAGGTTTGTAAAAGAGATTTCAAAGGTCTAGGCATCATTGCTGGATACCAGTTAAGAGCTGGTTCTGTTCCAGACAGTAAAGTCTTTTGGTTCTTGGTGCTTAAAGTAAAAGCACCAGAAGCATAAGATCATCTGGAGAACCTCATTT
>NW_009229891.1:0-8664 GCF_000690835.1 Fulmarus glacialis
TATAAAGGGTTATTTGAAACCAATACATGGAAACGCTGGTGCTTGAAACACTGTGAAGTGAAAAAAAAAAAAAATTGAACAGTTCAAGATCTGGGACAGTCCCCTTCTGTGAAAGTACTGAAACTGAAATGGAACTGGTCTTAGGTGAAGAGTGTTCCTGAAGGTTTGAACCTGGCTGGGACCCGTTCTCTCTATTGTTCCTTCCCCGTTTCTTCCCAAACAATGGCTAAAATGTACTGGAGATGCGGTTTTGATTTTTATAGCTTGGGATCTGAAATGAGACAAGATTGCTTCAGGTCGCTTGTATTTCCACTAGGGTAACTCAGATTGGCGATGTGCAAGTTCGTGCCTGGCTGGAGCGTAAGCGTTCACAACCAGACTGGTGTCGACATGCCATGGATTCATGTATTTTGGTAACGTGAGCATCACTATGTTGTGTGTAGCCAATCCCACAGATGTTTGGTGTTCTTAGATTTAATGAATTTCATCCACCTGCATCAGTGACCAAGGTAACTTTAGAACTGGAGTGGTTTGCTTTGGGTTGAAAGGCAGCAGGGAGCCGTAGGGCTGGGAGTGATCGCGGGTTGAGGGAGCAAGCTGGTGCTCGTTCCAGCCAGCGGTGCGTGGATCGATCATTGTCAGCCCCCTTCCGTCTGTCCTGTCCGTGCTGTTGGGGTGGCTCTTCTCCTTGAAGTCCATCCGTATTCCAAGAGTGGTTTCTGAACAGCATCTCGTGCAGTGATGACGTTGGGCTTGTCAGCATTTGGATGCTTCTGGTCTCCTGCTGCAGGAGCAGAAGTAGGGAAAAGCTTTCATGCTGGCAAGTGAGCAACACGTGTGGCTCATGCTCGTGACCAGCATCTCCTTCATTCTTGCTCTAAAGCTATTCAGACTGTAATTTCTTTTCCTGGCCTGTTAGTGTTGCTTTACAGTTTACCTTCCATGCATTATCCTGCTAAAACACTAGGCTGAAGAGGTGAAACAAACATTTTTTTAAAAAAAAAAAAAAAAAAAGAACAAAAAAACCAACCCAAAACCCCAAACCTCTTTGGCTTTTCATCTTTATTTAGTGGCCCCAGGGTGCTTTGCAGTAATTTCAGGCGCAGAGGCTGTGGCTTCATTTGACATCAAATGCATAACTTTTGGGCATGATGAAAGAGGGCCACATTTTGACAACTTTGTGCCAGCTTGTTATATTGTGAATTATTTGCTTAGCAAGAGTAATTTCTCTTTGTGGAGGCAACTGATTTAAGATTTCTTTTAAAATCTGTGTGGTTTTGAGTAGCAGATGTAGGTTCCTTTCACACTGGCGACAGAAATGTGTGAGTAAGGGATCCATTACAACCCCTGCTCGAAGGTACGTGCAGTGGCGGTGCCTTTGCAGCAGTGGTTTTATTCCGTATACGTTAACATGGGCACCCCGACTTAATTCTGCTTATATTCACGGTATAGGCTGTCTTTACCTTTTTAAGCATTTTTAAAGTATTTATTAAAGAACCAAAGGAAACCAGATGCTTCCTATGAGCATCAAGACAATTTATTATACATAGTTTTAAATACTATGAATTTCTCAATCCACATTTTAACATTAGTGGGATATTGCAAAGACATTCCTTTTCCAGTTTTTACTATTCCTTTAAGGGTCTCAGGGAGGGTAAACTGGTCAGCCATATTTATTTATTTTACTGAAGTGTATTGGAATAATTTTTTAAGAGAGATTTTTTGAAGATGCCCCTGAACTTGTATATTTTGCACTGCTTTATAAATGATCCATTATCAATTAGGCTTGCGTGCATCTCGGCCGTGATCCAGCAAAGAGTGTGAGCGAGTGGCAAGTCCCTCTGGCTTCAGCAGGGCTAATTCTGGTGCTTCAAGTCAAACCACACGCTCGCCGCCTTCGTTGGATCTGGGAATTTGTGCAAAAAAAAAAAAGCATTGTGTGTACCAGGAAATTGCTTCTTTTTCAAGTGAAAATGGACCTGTAGATCAGTTGAAAAAGCTTTAACGCCATAACCAGCTACTCATGGCTACTGGTAAAGTCGGTAACATCTGTCTCTTTGGGCGTGCCTCCTCGATAAAGTAGCTTGCTATATAAATAAGTGGGAAAATTTCTTTGGAACAAGTGACCTGTAATTCTGCATTCAGTAGAAATTGCTAGCTAAGCATTGAACCTCCCCGGCCTCATCTGTAGCTGTTGTGTTGTGGATTTGGAGGATAGCATTTGCTTTTACACTTAATTTCTGAAGTTAGCATCCCCATGGCACGCGTCCATGGGTGGGATCCCCTCCGTGCTGTGTCCGTGGGTTATCCCGCTGTTAGTGGGGAGCGTGTTTAAGAACCAAACCAAACTAGTCAAAACACTAGTGTAGGGGAAGGACCAGATTCGTGGTGTTCAGTGGCACAGAAAGCAGGTAAGTAAAGCACAGTGTTACATTTGCGAAGTTTCAACTCTTACACAGACACACACACACAGACACCAACACAGCTTGCCTGACTTGCTCAGTTTGATGTAGTTCTGCAAAGGGAAAATGACAGCGTTTTACACCACCAGGCTATTTATTTTAATTGGAACACTTTGCTTGTTTCAAATTGGACAGATCGAAAATTTGGCAGCAGCTTCTGTGAGTTTATTTCCACTGAGATGTTTTCACCTGCCTTACCAAGATCATTCTCAGTCTACTTTTTTAAGCTCTACCATGAACTTAAATTATTGAAAATTTATTAATTGCTGACTATATAATAACCTTTGCTTGTATGTAACCGAATGGTTTTAAGAGCCAACATTTAGAGTATGACAATGGAGCTGAACAGTTTTTAATGCGCAAGCAGTTCTGTTCTTGTGTATGACTTGTAACCTTAATTTACTGTGTAAAGATGGTTACATTATTTCCTTAGCTTTGTTTGTTGGAGACAAATATAGAATGCTTGTTTAAGTATGTCAAAACATAATCTTATCTTGTGGATTTTTATGTTAATGTATTATACGAGCTATATTTTTCATTTGCCCAGAAAGACAGCTTGTATAACGCTTTTGAAAGTTTTTCCGCTCTGTAAAGTCTTTAGAGCTGACAGTCCTGTTAGGTTTGTTTTAATCTTCATGCTAAAGTGTCAATGGTGGTTTTGTGAACTGGTCAGAAATTCACAGGTCTTAAATGTTTTCGGGAAATTTATATTGGACACTGCTCTTTGTCTAGCAAATAAAAGATGTTAATATATTCCTGTTACTGGCATGTGCACGACTGTTATTAGAAGCCACTTTATCATTTTCCTGCTTTAAATAGAAATGTCTATTTATGAATTCTGCTTGTAGTTTTTTCACAAATAAAATAGTAAAATTTAATTAAATTTGAAAGCTCTCTTTTTTGGGAGATGCCAGTATTCAGAAAAAGCGGAGAGTCCTGTTGTTGAAGCAGTTTGTCAGTCTGTACGTCTTGTCCGTCAGCCACTGCTCGAGCACCCCACTTCTGCAAACACAGGGTTGTGCACATCGAAAAATTCAGTGAAGTGTGTAAATCCAGTTTGTTGCTTGGGACTAACGACATACGGAAGATTTGTGGCAGATGTGTCTGCAGAATTTGGGTTCTGGTACTTGGAAATAATCATTTTTCCCCTTCCTGTAGTTGCAGAAATGGCGAGGCTTAGTGCAGAGGGTTTTAGTGAGAGCCCCTGGGAGTTACTTCGGCTGTCTTGTGCTAACAAACTCCCACGAGTAAAATTAATAAAGTTTAATTGAGAGCCTAATTGTATTTTTGTGGTGTAAAAATACAGGTATTTTGCAAGCAGTATGTTGGTCCTCTGCCTAGCTAACAGGGTGATGTGAATTACTGTGCTCTTTCTAGTTCATATTTTTCCCCCCACAGTGGGAGACTGTGATACAACTGCTCAAATACGAAGTTGACATTTCAAAATCAAGCAATAGGTAAAATGCGAAGGGGGGAAAAAACCTTACTCTAGAATATTTCCTGAGGAATATGAGGACAGCTACTAAACTAAAAGCCATTTGGATATTTTTGTGTATGTGGGGGGAAGTGTGTGTTACAACTAGAGGTCGCTTTAAAAAAAGCACTTTGCAAACAGACTCTTAAACGCTTTTAACCTCAGTTGGAAACAATTCAAAATCCTTTGTGCCAAGAATAAGAAGAAACAGGAAAGGTAGTGGTTGTTCTACAGACCCGAAAAGCACTTGCTTGGCATGCTGGACGAGTGAGTAGAGAAACAGCCCTTGCCTCGAAGAGGTCCCCGTTCTCAATCTGCAACCAGCCAAAGGTGCCGGAGCAGCCGCCTGGGCAAAGCAGCAAGAGCTGCGGGGAGTGGAGGAGACAGGCTTCATCTTCATCAGCATCCACCTTCTTCATCACCAGGTGGAGGCTTGAACGGAGCCAGTAAATGATTTCCACGGCAGCGCTGGTACCCGCCAGTACCACTCCGCTGGGATTTTGGTTGACCGGTCTCCTGGAAATCCCTTGCCTTGGAGCCACGCGAGCCGAGAGCCACGTTTGGTGCCGGAGCTGCGGAGTTGGCCCCGCTGCGGGGGAAGGAGCGTGAAGGCTGCAGGGATAAGGGCACCCGAGGCTGCTTCAAGGTATGTGCTGGACTTACATCTTGTGTTGGAAGGCTTGTGTTTGGTACCTATAGGGAGTACAGAAGGAGCTGGGGAGATGGGAGCTCTACTTCATGGTTCCTTAGGGTTTTGTAAGCTTTCTGGGCTAAACTGTCAATTGTTTTAAGACTTGAAGGTGTTCTAAAAATTGGCACCCACTCGCGTAACTGGGAGAGAGAAGAAAAAACCCTCTCCTCTGTAAGGCTCATGTGTCAGCTAATTTTTAAAACTTTTTATTTAAATCTGAACATACCTCCTTCATGCAGCAGTTTGGGGGCAATTAAAATGCAAAGATGCTAACAGCCTGCAGTCTGGAAGGAGCTTTAGGAACCCATGGCAGGACTGTGCATGTTCCTTACCTGCCAGACACGCAGCCCTCGCAGTGATTAGCTGTGTATGTCCGGCAGCATTTTATTGCATTTAAGTCACGATGGGAGTTTCAAGGGCCGAAGAGAGAAAAGTTGTCTGCAAAAGACACGATGGATGTGACTAAGGGCCGTGCTGGTCCAGCTGTATCCCACGGGAAGGCGACTGCCGAGTGCTGTGCTGAGTCAGCAAAGCGCCCTGGGGCAGGGCTTGTGTTTGAATCCCGTCGGTGGGCAAACTCCTTCCCATCTCATGGAGGCAGCTACATCAAGAAGAAATTGCATTTGCGATTGCAGAGCTACTGCCCGTCTTTCCTTGTTTGCATGACCAGAAAAAAAAAAGCTGACCTCCAAAAAACTGGCTGGAAAACTGGGTGCCACTTAACTGCAGGAGAGGGGTATGAAGACGATGCACTGCTGCGCTTGTGGTTTTGAGTGTGGGTTCCTCCAGGGTGCAAATGTTTGGCTTCAGCCAAGTGTCTTCCCTTGCCACAGGTTGGATGGACTGGTGCAGCCCCATTTATTTGGTTGTTTAAAGGTAAATCTGAGTCTACGATGTTTTAAAGAGAGCAGAGCTGTAAAACTTCATTTGTGATTCACAAACTGAAAAGCTAAAAAAAAAAAAAGACCCCAAATAAAACCCCACCAAACCCCCTAAAAAACCCTAGTTCCCTACATGAATCCTTGTTTTGCATACCTTTTTTCTTCTTTTTCCCTGTCCTTCTTTCCCTTTGCCCCCCAAAAAAGGAATTAAGTACACAGTGGTAGAGATCGCATTTAATGCATTTGCTATTTGCTATTTTCTTAAATCCCTTCCCGGTGCTCCCCGGCAGTCTGGGTTTTGTGGGGCGAGCGCTGTGGCTGTACAGACTCCAGAGCTCGGAGCCCAAGCGCGATTCAAAGCCTTTTAAAGGGAGGACTGGGAGCCACAGCGGAGCCAGCATGTCCCCATCGTTTGCAGAAAACTAGTAGGATCTGGAAGGAGGAGGGAGAATTTTGAACACCTAAATTACTATTCCTTCCTGGCTTTTCTAGTTGTAATAAGGACAGGGAAATGTCAGGTCTTTCCACCTACCTTTCAGTTGTTTCTTTCTGGAATATTTAGGTGCATAAGTCTTGCTTGTCTTCTTGCTCTTGCGTCGATAGGCGCAGTGAGGCTTGTTTGCTGTTTTCCACCTTATGATGGCTGATTGCTTGGTATCTGTATGGAGCCCTTTCCTAGACAGGGTTGAGGCTAATGCTGATCCCGGCTGAACCCGTCTAATAGGAAGACATCGGAAACTTCTCCAGTGTTTTCTCGTTGCTGATTTAGGTATCTGCAAAGCCGAAGCTGCATGCAGAAATCAGCAATAACATCAAAAGGCTGTTTCAAAAATTCCTAATCAAAGCATTTCAAGCCATACCACCGCAATTATCCCATTTGCAAAATTCTCCTATAGCATAGCGTGGAAGCTTGCAGCGGTGAAGAGCACTCTTTACCTAACTCTGTCTTCACCTAATATTAATAATGAACCTAGAAAATAGTGTCTTCCTGCAGCCCGGTCTTGTTGTACTGCGAACATCACAGCACTTGCCTGTGAAGTCCCCTGTTGCTCCTCAAACAGGGATCGCTCTTCGCAGAGCAGCCCTGGCTGCGCAGGAAACACGGAAGGCACCAGTTATGCTTCCTAGATGAGGAATCAAGAAACAAATACTTCTTTGTTCTCCTCTGTCTCTATACAAAAAAAAAAAAAAAAAGAGAGAGAAACTGCTCTGCACCATGCCTATTTATTGTTTCCAGGATCCTGAAGATTTCATGACTTTCTAACATTTCTAATTTTCTCTTTTTCAGCATTAGGAGTTGTCAAAACTGTTCCGACGTACTTGAGAGGCTGTTCTAGCATGCACATCACCTCTTCTCCAAAACCGTTCTGAGAAAGACTTAAAACTGCGGAGTAACTACGAGGAAGTTGCGGTGTGAGAATCCCCCTTGCTCTGCCTCCCCGCTCCGGCGATCCTCCCTTCCTCCTGCCAGCAGGTGAGGCAGAGGCGTTCAAAGCCTGTAAAGCCGATAGCATTCACTTAAATACCGTGTGTAATACACACTTGATAACAGCACATCAAAAGCTTTTAGGAAGTACTAATTGGCCATAGCTGCTGGAGCTGGCTGGAATTGGAGGGAGGAGGTCTGAAGTGTTTAAGCTGCTTTAAGTTGCTCTCAAGTGTTGGAAAAAACAAGTATGGGAGCTGAATTTGGGTACGAAATATCCCTGTGAGCAGGAGGAAGCTGGCATGCTGCAGAAACAGCACATGGTTGCCCAGGTAAGAAGAATGGGAATGAATAAAGCTGATTTTTGTTCCTCTTCAAGCTGTGCTGTTGGGGCTGTATGATTCATGTTGCCTGGGAGGTTTGGCGTGGAGTTGGCAGGAGGAGTTTTCCATGTTTGTATGTGTATTTTAAGAGGGATTAAAGCTCGGAGGAGTGTAGAGAAGCAGGAGAGCCACTGAAATTTTAATTCTGCCTTCACCCAGAAATTAATACCTATCTAATACATATAATCTATAATACATAATCTTAAATATATATGTTAGATTTTACATAGGTTGTAGAGATATTCTACGTGACAGGCTAAAGATGTGGTGAAGTTTAAAAGCATGGCTTGTCAAAAGTTGTCTCTAATAGGGGTTCACTCTCTTGTTGACTCTCTCGAGGAATCCCCAGCATAAGCCAAGTATGAATAGGACTAACGATCCCTCCCACCCCTTTAGGTGGTTATTACTGTCTTACTCTGCAAATTGACTTCAGCAGCAAGTAGGCTGTCTCCCTCTGTTCATATGCTTTACTTCCCAATGGGGTTTATAAAAATAAGATGAAGAAAGGGCAAGAAAAACGTAGCTTTCCATTAAGCTCATTTCTTTCTGATCCAAGAAAGACAAAATTATGGAGTGGCAGGAGGAACCTGGTTATGGCTCGAGGCTGATGCTACTCTCTGGGAAGGACAACTTATTTATATGTCCAGATTTTTTCCCAGATTTGAAGAGATGTCCATCAGCCTCAAGCCTCCCAACGGCTGTTGGAAGAGGCTCGCAGAGCCCAGATGGAGAAGCTGCCCCACAGCCGGGGGAAGCCCGGAGCATGTGTCTGCCCAGGAGCAAGCGACTTGAATCTTTCAACGTTTCTCACATGCACATGTGCCTGTTCCTCCTTCCCAGCAAGGAGAATCCTCTGCAATCTCCAAATCTCTCTGTGCAGCCTTTGTGAGAGGTTGAAGCTTTGGCTGAGAGCTAGGGCTGCATCCAGACATTAACAAACCTGATAGAGAGCTGGCGAAAAGCCCGGCAGCATCCCTGCAAGCCCAGGGTTTGTGCTTGCTACCAGGAGACGGAGGGGATGGAAATGTATTTAGCTGCTCCTATTGTTCTCCTTGTTCAACCGAAGTTTTGTTGGTGTGAAGTTAAGGAAGGAAAATGTGGACTGGAGTTGCGGAAACGCTCCCTGGAAAAGGAATATGGTGATTCCTGAGGGGTTGAATTGTTGCCGCGGTGTGGGGCGTGATGGGTGTGTGACAGCCTCTGACAGTGATCTAATTGGGAGTCACTGCAATACAATGGCACGGGGAAAAATGAGTGATGGGAAACTTCCCCGATTGCAAACGCTCTGAATTGTGATGACACTCGGAGGGGGAGAAAGCCTGGGGGGGCAGCGGGAGAGGCGGGGGG
>NW_009229891.1:8729-10896 GCF_000690835.1 Fulmarus glacialis
GCTGTCTGTGTTGGCTGCCTCCACCTTCCCGCTGCTCCCAGGAGGGTCTGCCATCCCCTCGGCCTTTGCAGCGCGAGCAGGGAGCCTTCTGAAGCAGCAGGCTCCGTGCTGCCGTGTCGCTCCAGCAATCGTGGAGCAGGCTTGGGGAGGCGGCCACCCCTCGCCAACAGATTTGCCAACCTTTACACTTGTTTTCTGCATCAGTTTGTCGTACCGAGCAGGACCAGCTATGCTTTTGGGCCCTTCCGGGCCCATCTATCCCCTTGCAAGTCCTATTAGAGAAGCCAATTATCATTTTCCTTCTGTGAAAAGTTATAAATCCCACAGATTTATATGCCAAAAGGCTTCATCAATCAAAAGGTTGAGTTAAAGGCGATGAGTTAGAACAACTGGGAGGTGACTCCGTGATTCCCCTGCCCGTGGAGCGGCTGTGGGATGAGCGGGCTGTGGTACCTGATGTGCCCCGTGCAAAGCAGGGGGGTCAGGGCTGGCTGGGCGCGGATGGAGATGAGAGCAGTGACGAGCCGATACGCACTCTCGTAGAGACGGTGATTCCCCTGAGCTGGGTGTAATGGGCTCACCATGCTCTGCCTGTCAGCCAGACAGCTGTAACCAGTGGAGAAAAGCTTTTTATCTGAAGACAGACTGCAGGTGAGTGGTCCCTTTCCATCCCAAATCCGTACACCGGCTGACGAGCAGGAGCTGGAAGGAGCAGGACATGCAGCCCTTAGACTGGTCTCCTGGCTGAAACCAGGAGAAGTTAGACCACCATCAGCCCTAGTCTCGAGGAGGAGCCTGTAATGAGCCACTTGAGTTCTTCTTGCTGATGTGTTGACTGTTGTATTTTACACACTGTTAGGAGTTACGTCTCCAGTTAGGAGTTACGTCTCCGTGTGAGAAGGGGGTCTGCGCCTTGCCCTGCTGGACAACAGGAGATGTTTTCCCAACAGCAGATTAACAGCTTATTTGTAGTGAATTAATGACTCTTCTGGTGCTTAATGGGTTCTCCTGCAAGTCGGGTTTGCCAAAAAGATGTTGGCGTTCCTGAAAGCTGGGATGGTGGAGCGGATCTCAAGTATCACTGGGTTTAAGCGAGGGGTTTTTTTTCCCTCACCTTTAGCCGGCACTAACAACAATATTCTTAACATCTGGACTAGGGTAAATGGTGGGGATTTTTTAACTTAACCTCTGCATTTGGACGGTTTCCAAGTCACTGGCAAAGACAGAGGTCATCTGTTCCTGCACGGACAGAGACCTGGGAGCCCGGCGCTGGTGACACCACCGTGAATTCCCCCCCGAAGCGGAGGGTGAGCAGGGGAGGCTGCCTCTCCACTCTGGCCATCCCCGGGTTGTCATGAGTGTTTGGACCTTGAGATGCTCCTGCTGAGGCTTTCACAAGCTGCATCTTGAGATTTTGGCCAGTGCAAGTAATGCCACTTGGGAGCCTTAAAACGGTGCTGTCCGGGGAGGAGGGGGAGGCAGAGCTCAGCCTGCCAGCTCTGTGTGCATGTAACCATGCTATTCAATGGATTAAAAAAAATAATAAAATAAACAGTGGTGCTCTTACCTCAGGCTATCCATTAGGAGCGTGATTTAGTGCAGGGAGGGCTATAAAGGCAGTTGATAAATCTTTCGTGCAGCACAAATAAAATCTCTTATGGGGGGAGAAAGGGCCCTGGATAATGGGGGAAGGAGGGAACAGCCCTTGCCCCCTCGTCTAATTAGGCTGTCCAGGAGAAGTTAATGTGAAATAATAGATCTGGAAAGCCCGAATCTTCACAACCTTAGGAAGGACTTCATCCCCTTAAATTATGAGGCTAAGACCTCATTCAACAATACTTTGAAGGAGATCAACTGGCAGTGCTATTCATGGTGGCTAAGGGCTTGGGCTCCGGCTCTGCGTGATTACGGTACCTTCTGAAGAGCTCGCTCCTATTCCTGTTGAATGCTACTATTTTTATCCTCCTTAAATTCTAGAGGGTATTTCCAAGTGGGAAGCAGAGCAGAGAATAGCAGATCTTAACTCTGCTCCATGTAACAATTTCTCTAAAAAGGAGGGAGAAATGTTTGAAATAGCTTATATCTATTTTTAACACCACCAGCAGTGTGGAAGCAAATTACCTGCAGCCCCTGGCACCCTGTGGGTGACAGGACACGGCGGGGGGGG
>NW_009229891.1:10970-15397 GCF_000690835.1 Fulmarus glacialis
AGGGGAGTGGGGATGCTGGCAGGGGGAAAGGTGGGGGCGTCTCTGGTTGATTTCCGCCCCCCCCCCCAGGCCAGGAGACCCCTCTTGGCTCACCCTCCCCGGGGCCCCGCTCGCCTTTGCATTACGGTGGGGAGCACTTTGATCCTTTCCCCATATGGGAGACAGAAGTGCAGAGGGACTTAATTAGGTGCAATTACCTCACCCGCCGCAGCCAGAGCTCCCGGGGTAGTTGGCTTGGGGTCAAATAGGAAATCTATGGCCCACTGGGACCAAAGCTGTAGATGTTGTGGGAGATGCCTTAGTCCTTGTGCTCTCTCCTGCTGAGCTGCAAAAGGCTGGAAGCCTTCCAGCATAATGCCCCGAAAAGGCTGGAGAGCTCAGGGCTGAACATCCCTGATGCCTGGATCGCTGTTGGAGCCGCGGGGCAAGGGGAGCGGTTTGGGCAGAGGGTGAGACGGGATGGACGCCAGCTGGAAAACGCAGCTGGGGACTGAGCATCGTGCAAGGGGGCAAATAGGGACCGGGATCTGTGAGTCCCTGTTTTGGTTTGTGAACCTGGCCATACAGGTTTGGATGCTTAACAGGGCTTTTATCTTGTGCTTACTCCTTTCTGCAGCCTCGGCTTTTACTTCGGTACATGGCCAGGTTCTTCGAATCTGCCGAGCACGGTATTGGCATAGACGCTTAGTCTTGTGCTGGGCAGAAGCATCCTGCTTCACTTGAACATGAAATATAAATCAGAGATCAAGTGAGTTATTGTGCCATGCTGCTGCTCGGGCAATAGGGAGTCTTTAAATCAATCAGCCCCCAAATAAATAAATAAACGTGCAGCAGACATGCTGGAGTGCGTGTCTGATTCCTATCAGAGGCAGTAATTCAAGTCAGATGCTTGCAGTTTCTCTCCTTCCCGGTCTGCATTACCTGGGCTGCTGAAGTCGCATGAGACAGAAAGCAAAAATTTTTCCGAGCTTTCATTATTGTTGCCAAAGAAACCATTTCATTTGGTTGCCACGTGTGCAGCGAATCTGGTTCAATCCATCTGGAAGTCGAGGGCCGAAGGAAAAGGGCTTTGGGGAAGGAAGTCTGCAGAGTGTAGCCATCTCGATACCCACAATGCTGACCGTACGGATGGGGCCAGGAGCTGGAGGAGGAAGGTGGGTGCTGCTCCTTGGGGGAGGCTTCAAGGGTCCCGGCCAGCTTTGCATGTTTGACCTGCACGAGCATTCCCACGGCAGCATGGATGCCCGGGTGAGCCGAGGCCGAAGGAGCTCCTCTTCCCTTGGAGACCCTCCTGGCCGCTGCCCCAAGGAGCAGCTCCGCCTGCAGCGAGGGCTGCGAGAGCCCTCCGGCACTTGAAAGACTTTACTAGTTTTCCTTTCAGCCCACACCGGCGCTCGGGAGAGAAATGTTTGAAGCGTTTGATCTTTCTGGGCTGCCGTTTCCCTCCCGCGGACACTGGGCTCTGGAGCGCAGCTCCCCGGGGGTCTGCAACTGCCGGGCATCGTCCTGCTCTGTCCTCCGCTCAGGCATGGGTTCACCGGCACCGGCCAAGCGCGCCCTCGGTGGGGACAGGGTTGGGTGCTGTGGGTTACTGTCCCAGCTGCTGCCCAGCCCTGGGGATGGCTCCAGCACCCACAATGAATTTGGGCAGGCGAGCCTGGGCTGGGGGTCAGCCGAAAGCCGCGGAGGGGACCAGGGTGACACGGGCTGTGCTAGCCAGGGAGAGCAGCAGCTGTGCGGCTGGCCGTGCCGCCCCAGGAGGGTGGCAGTTGGGTTTAGTCCCTTCTCCAGGGCAGCTTCGGTCACTCACGGTGGGCCTGGGTCCCTCTCACCAGTCCCTAAGGCTGGAGGTGCACCGCGTATTTGGATTTCACTAGCACTTTGCTTGCAGCTGCAATGCTCTGCCCTTGTGCGGGTCCGTGGATGCTGGTGCTTTATAAAGGTAAACGCGCCCTGACACTGATATGATGATGCCACCGGCGTGGCAGGGCTTTCCTTTGCACCATGTCATCCATCCTGAACAGACCTGGCAGCATCATTCCAAGATGATGTTATTTCACTGAGTCAGGTCCTCCTCTTCCTTGAGTTACTCCAGGATTGTGTTGAGACTGAACCTTGGACCGGTGAAGCTGATGTTTTCTCGACATCTTGCAATAGAAGATAAAGCAATTGCAACACTGGAGATTTAGCCTGGGTTTCTAAAGCTTTAGCCCTGGGGGAGAACTGAACTGATGCATGGGTAAGTTTTCTTCTTTTTCTAAAGCTCCGCTTGTAACCCCACAATAATAAAGGTTGACCAGTTAAATCCACTCAGCACAAAATCCCGTGCCCTTCTGAGTTAACACAACCTATATAACAAGCAGCTATGCTGATACACGTAGTCATGCTGGATATACATGTTGTTTACCCAGCCAAACCGTAGCAGGTCCACCTCTCAGGCCTGCACCCCGTTTTGATGTGTTCCTCCTGCAGCAGTGCATCCCAGCTCTGGACAGCGGTGTAAATCCTTCTTAGCAAATCATTGACCCAATAGGTCGTAAAAGTTTCTTTATGGTCTGTCAAGACAAGCTAGGTTCTTTACGTGTACCCTAAGTCAGCACAGTAAAACTTTTATGGTGTTTTTAATAACAAGAGCTACTGCACATGAACAGCAACTAATTTTTAAAGTCTTGGTATTTCAGCTGAGATGGGTTTTTTTTTCCCCCCTATGTTGGAAAAACGCTTAGGTCAGTGCTTTCAGAAGTCACTGCCTGGAGCTAACCTCTTTGCCCTGTGGTGGTCTAACTTCTGCAAATACTGAGCATCCCCTGAAAGGAACTTCTGAAAACCAGGCTGCTTTTCTGGTAGCATCTGCACAAATGGAGAAGTTGAACTTCAGGTTCATATTTTTAAAATATTTGGACCTTAAGCTGTGCTGTAACATTATGGCTCTAAGAAAATGAAATTCTTGTTCAGTTGCAAGATTGTCTTAAACGGTTAAGGCGTGTTTATTCAGTGAGACAATCGGTGTAAGGTGAACTAAAAAGCCTTCCTTGCTCAAGGACTTGGGCGCAGGAGGGAGTCAGGGCTGGTGCCGGGATGCAGGAGCACATCACTGCCGGTTTGCACTGGGCAGAGGGGGCTCTGCACCTCCGCTCGCTTGTGCCAACTCGTTAAGATGCTATGACTTAATCTTGGGTCTAAGCCTCCAATTTAACCTCTCCGGCTCATCCTCTCCTAACCCGCAGGGACCCCGATGCAGGTCTGGAGCCTCCGTCCCCGGGTTGTACCTTCTGGCTGCCTTTTGAGTGTTGAGCCAAAGTAACGTGCCATAAAGCGACTCTTCCAGCGCGTTTCTGGCTCTGCTTTCTCAGCCCTGCCTTGGGCTGCCAAGAGGAAAAGGGGAATGATGAGGAGTTGAAAGCAATATGGCAAGGTCTGAGTTACCCTCCAACGAAACTGCCTTCTCTGCCTGTCCCCACGGCCCTGCCTAACCCGCTGGTGTTGCCAGCAAACCTGGCTGGTTACGTGGGGTGTCCTTCAGACACCCCAGGTTTGGCTCCAGCCCCATGCCAAGAAGCAAGGAGGCAAAACGAGCCCCCCCTGGGTGCCCTCAATAAGCAACACATCCCTAATCCCGCAAGGGATCCAAAGGGAGGGGGGTGAGGGGTGCGGAGGGGCCATTCGCAATCCCGGGGATGCTTTCGTTAGTGAATTAACAGTGTTTATTCAGGCGGTTCCAGCGTGCTGATCACTGCAGTCGTGATTTTGGTCCTCTGAGGTCGCTGCTGCGGCCGTGCGTGCCAGCGTCTGCCGCTGCCCGACCCCAGGCAGCTGGGGCCCAGTCTTTGCAAAATGGGGGGAATTTTTCCTGCTCCTCTGGGAAATGTGCTGCTTTCCCACTTCCTTCAGCTGTGGTGTGTGTGGCTCCAGTCCGGGTAGAGTCGATGGGATTTGCTGACCTGGACAAAGGAATTGGTTTTGTTTTTGTTATTTTTTTTCTAGAAAAAAAATGACATTCTCCTCTGAGCTCTGCCAAGTCTGAGCTGTCTTGGCTTTGCATCTGACCCGGGCAGTCCTTAGATGAGGCATGATGGATGCTGTCCCTGTGCCCTTTAATTACCTGGCAGGCATGACTGTGCCCTAAATTCACACCGCAGCAGCCAGGGCTGTTACTTTTCTCGCCTGCGATGGAGCCTCAGCCATTTCATCGCTTCTCTTTACTCATACGCACCCAGTTAGAGCCTTTGCTCATTTGGACTTCGGCTTGCTTGGAGCTGTACTGCCCCGTGGCCCCAGTCCAGGGGGCCACACGTGTCCTCTGGCCGGTGTCAGGGACGTGGGGTCCGTGCTCCATGCACGCCTGGGTCTCTGCTCGCTGGAGCTCTCAGCCGTTAGCACTACTCGTGCATGAAGAGCTGATCAGCTCTAGCCACAAGGGTGTGAAT
>NW_009229891.1:15482-16039 GCF_000690835.1 Fulmarus glacialis
TCTTTCCCCATTTTCCTAGATCATCTGGTTTGGTTTTGCTTTTTTTTTTTTTTTTACCCTCCCTAAAAAAAAAAATAACCCTCCTTTCTAGAAGCATGCAAACATGCAGGAGGGAAACCCGTCCTCCGCAGGGCCTGTCCCCAGACGAAGGAGGTGGGGCAGCTCGGGGACAGTGGGTGCTACATCACAGCCAAAACCAGGACCTGGGCTGCTGGGATGGAGAGGATGCTCCTGGTCCCAGTCCCAGCTATGGGGGGGACACGCTTCTGGGCTCTCGGCTGGGTACAGCGGGGGCCTCCCGGGAGGAGCGGTTGGAGGGCTGGAGCCAGCGGAGCCGCTTGAGTTTTGTGCAGGATTTGGCCTTCTTCCCCGCGGCGGGAACGGCGCTGACGCTGGAGCGGTGGTGCGGCAAAGGCTGCGAAAGCTCAGGGGAGCTTCAGGGAGGAACTGTTGCTGTCGATCTGTTAATTAAGATTAATGTGCTAGCTGATAAGGATGACTCTGCGCCAATTGCTATTATAAGCCAAGATCCTGCAAGGCAGCGAGCCGCGCATTCC
>NW_009229891.1:16127-16546 GCF_000690835.1 Fulmarus glacialis
AAGCGAGGTGCTGCACAGCTCCCCCGAACGCTTGAGTGCCGCGTGGGCATGCCTGCTCTGCTGCTGGGATGCCTGAGAGCTTGCTCTTACGGTGTCTTGGCAAAGGAACACATTTTAGCTTTTCAGATGTTTTTAAGGCAGTGCTTTGCATCCTCTCCTCTGAGGCATTGGTGTCAAATTTTTTCCACCCAAAAAGTGCAGATGAATCACAGAATCATAGAATAGTTTGGGGTGGAAGGGACCTTTAAAGGCCATCTAGTCCAACCCTCCTGCCGTGGGCAGGGACATCTTCAACTAGATCAGGTTGCTCAGAGCCCTGACCAACCTGACCTTGAATGTTTCCAGGGCTGGGGCATCTACCACCTCTTTGGGCAACCCGTGCCAGTGTTTCACCACCCTCATCATAAAACATTTCTTTT
>NW_009229891.1:17276-21314 GCF_000690835.1 Fulmarus glacialis
GGGACACCACTTGACACCGATCTCCATCTGGACATTGAGCCGTTGACCGCTACCCTCTGGATGCGACCATCCAACCAGTTCCTCATCCACCGGACAGTCCACCCATACCTCTCTAGTTTAGAGAGAAGGATGTTGTGGGGAACCGTGTCAAAGGCCTTACAGAGGTCCAGATAGACGACATCAGTAACTCTTCCCATGTCCACTGATGTAGTCATCAACAAGGTATGTTGTTTAAAAATATACATATACATATATATTCTCCGGCCCTCTCAGCTGGGGTCCCTGAGGAAGCTGGATGTGCCCTGTACAGTGAGACGTGATGAATTAGGGCTTGATTTGCCTTTGCCACAACTGTCGGTGCATGATTTCAGAGCCGAGGCTGCTGCTGCGGTGCCACGGCCACCGCCGGCCGCTCGCCTGCCCCAGCCCGGGAGGAACCTGTTGAATCAAAGTCTCCGCAGTCCCTGGGAAGATTGAAAATGCCAGCACTGCCACTGAAACCGGGGCAGCTTGCATGCCTGCAAGTAAGCACGTGCTCAAGGCTTCGGTGCATCGCAGCTTGCCAAGGAGTTCATTTTAATGTCCTTTACCCACTTCTCGGCCTTAACAGCCCTCTCACTTCTGCTTGGTTTCTGTGTCTGGTACCAGCTGGATTCAAGGGTGAAATTCTGTGTAGTCCCCTACACAGAATGTTTGTCAAAGCCTCAAAGTTCAATTTCTCATGTAGTATAATTTTATTAGCAAAAGGTAGAATTCAAGGAGCGCTCCCCGAATCCCAGCTGAAATCCCCCCGGCTGGGTCCCCTCCTGCCTTCTCCCCTTCCAGCCCTGACTGCTCCTGCAGCTGCTTTCATTTCCCTGCCGTTCCTCACACAGACCTCTGGCACCAGCCCTAATGAGTAAGTGCTAATTAACCTGTAGCATCTCCCAGCGCCTGCCGGCAGTGCGGGGGACAGGGACGGTGTCTGTCCTGCCACAGTCCCATGGGATGCAGCACGGGTGCAGCCAGGTGAGGACGACCGACCCTTTGGGGAAAGGCACCACAACGTCTTGGGTCGTGGGCAGTATCTGCTGTTAGGCAGAACAAAGATTTTGTTCAAATAACACTGCCTTGGGGGGAGGAAAAGCCGTTTTCCCTGCCAGAAAAGCAATTCACCTTACATCAAAGGTGGAGGTTCTTTTTTTTTTTTTTTTTAACTTAGGATCTGGTTTTGGAGCCTCCGTTGTCCCATAATATGTTTCTCCTCGCAGGCGCTGCTCGATGGCCCTGCCAGCATCCCCATCCCACCCCGCTCCCGAGCAACATCAGTTTCAAAATTGACCCAAAGTCCTCTTGACCTGAGAGGCTGGAGTCATATTTAGCACAAATGTGTACAAGACACATATGCAGAATTAGATAACCTTATCGCCGCATCCTGCACAGATCAGTAACTCGCTATGACTGTCAGCTTCTTTCAGCCAGACGTAATTGCCTAGCAACGTTGCGCCGTCTCTGGATGCAGCCTAATTCGGTTTCTGGTCATCCAGAACAAAACCCCATGTAGGCATCTGGCAAACGGAGTGACGGACAGGCCGTGGTGGACTGCTGGAGCATCAGGCACGATGGTTATTTCAGCAAAATCCGTGCTCGTGGCAGATTTTGAGGTCTTTATAGTGAGCCTGAGTATAAAATTCAGGTGAGAGGGCTCTGCAGCATCCTGTCTGCCAGCCCTGCTGAGCGCTGGGTACCGCCTGCCCGGGCCGCAGCTCAGAGTTCAAAGGCATAACGCAGGGTGCAGGTGAGGGTGGCTGGCTGGCCTCGTGCCTCCCAGCTGAAACTTGGAAATGATGGATCCAGAGCCATGCGGGTGTGGGGCCTCATGTGCAACCCATAGCGCTGCCCAGGGCCGGTCCCTCCTCTGCTCCTCTTGCTTTCATCTTTGTTTTCTGGTAAAATGCGATGATGGCTGTGATGGCAGCAATAGGAAAAGAGATGAGGAGCAGGGAGAAGAGTGACATTTCTCTAGCCCAGGGAAGCAGAATTTCCAGCTCAAAAATTTGAAAAATTTGGCAGTTTTTCACTGCCAGTAGACTCTGTCGCAACCACAGCAGTGAAAGCATTTTAGCCATATCTGCTTTTGTGTATCTAGGTGACTAACAGTGATGCCCAATAATATGCTTGGCATTGGGAACTGTTTTAGTGGAAAGTTTGAGTACCGCTGTCTTTTACTGCAAAGCTTTGACTTGGCAGGATACGTTATGAAACCTTAATTCTGGCATTTACTAACCGGTGAGTGTTTGGCTCCAGGATCTAAATACTGGTCTTCACCCCTGCTTCCCATGCAGAATCTATACAGACAAAGCAGTAAGTCTTTTTGAAATAAATTAAAGGCTAATGCTTATTTAGAAAGGATTTATAGGAGGTGGCGTGCAGCTCCAGCTGGCAATGCAGGAATGGGAAATGCAGCGTGATGCACGGACGGGTGCAGGACCTGGGGCCGTCGTTTGCTGTAGTGCCTCTGCCGTACCCCGCGTGGCAGCTCCTGCGGCTGGAGGGTGGCTCGGTGCCCACACCCCACGGCAGCTGCGGGAAACCGGCTTTCTCATCCTGCAGGTCGCCGTGTTTCTCTTAACGATGCTCAGCATCGCCCGGGTCCCCGGGGATCGGCTGGAGCTAAGTGTGTTCAGTGCCTTCAAGTGCTCAGGCTGGGGATGTTAAAATTTAAATATAAGCAATTTCCATGTGGATGGGTGAGAGCCCTTTACTGCGGCCTTTAAGCTCACTGCCTCCCACCAGGGACGGGCTCATGCCACAGACTTGGCTCCCGATCTGAAACCTCCTCAGAGGTGTCCATGTCCCAGGCTTGGAGCCAGCCCTCCCACCCAACACCAGCTGCAGATCTGAATGTAAATCCAGACCCAGACCCAAAGTTTCGGGGTGCAGTGACTGAGGGGTTTCCTTTGGGCTCATCCCGAACTGAAACCTGCAACCCAAATTTCACCAGCCGGCGCCGGAGGTCTTGGGGAGCTTTGTGCCACCCCCTCTGCCTGAGCTCTCCCATCCCCTCCAAGCAGCGGCTCCGGGTCTGATCCCGCACACGTGGAAACCCCTGGCACCGGCTCGTTCTCCGGAGCGCTGCAAGGGAAGGCTTTTCTTGCACAGTGCTGTGTACTGGGGCGGTTTATTCTCTTGGCACCTGGGTTTTACCCTGCCCTGGCTGCTCACAGACGGTTTCAGAGAACAACGGGCCGGTTTCAAATCTCGCCATTACAACCTCACATTCAAGAATTACTACTACTATTATTTCCAAGGAAACAGGGACTCACGCTCATATCTTTTATGTGATTTCTCACATCCGGAGGTTTTCACGTGACTTTGCTGCCTATTTTTAGCTCCTCAAATATCTCTGCCAGGATGAAAGCTTTAAAGAAAACCCACCCTCAGAACGGATGAAACAGGCATTTGCTTTAATGGTAAATTTGTGACTGCGACCCCTGAATCCCTACGTTTCAGCAGCCCGGGGAAAGCAAGTGCAAACCCAAGGCTGCAGTTAACCATTTCCTTGTTTGCTGTTACACCCGCCTCCTTCAAACAGCAAAGACTTGTAAAACAGAAATGTTTCTAGAACCAGATCCACCTACAAGTCATTTAAAAGCCTCCCACCTCAATTTTGCAGGTAAAATGTTAGTCTAGCAGGAATTGAGAGGAGGGATTTTCCCCTCCGTCTGCTCCTTGGTTGGTTTGTGGGAGGAAAAAAGCCACCCTGGTTGTTTTCCCTTGCACCGAGCACCTCGGGGTGAGGTGGGAGGGGATGGGACCCGTCCTGTCCTTGTGGGCTTGGGGTGGCCGCGAGCACTTGCTTGTCCTGCCCTGCCTGGTCCGTGCCAGCACACGGGATGCAAAATGCGTCACCTCTGCCAGACATCTTGCAGAAAGCAGGCTCAGCCCGGTGCTTCACACCCCCCGCAACCCCCCTAGCCACCGGCTCCTGCCAAAACAGAGATGGTTCCTCCCCAACGCCACCAAGCCAAGCCCGTGGCTGCCGGCGAGCCAGCTCGG